>NC_059370.1:18701467-19001467 GCF_019703515.2 Myxocyprinus asiaticus | reverse complement strand
TTCAATACTCTGAATACTGACTGGCAAGTCTGGAAATAGTCCAGCTAGTAAAATATGTACATGTTTATATAAAATAGCATGTCAACTACTGTAAGTAAAACTAAATGACTTACTCATCTGGAATTGTAGCCTCGGCTTGATCAAATCGCTTTTCAAAATGTAAACATTCATCGTCGGAGTCCCGCTCTTCTTCTGAGGAAAATGTGAACTCTTCGTCACTATCCAGGAACATCTGTAGAGCTTCCTCACCTGTGTAGCCTGCCATCTTCCAAACGTGCAGGAAAGTGAATGAATCTGATAATGAAACTTGATGTTCCTTTTCTGTCACTCACTCGACATTGGTGTCGATGTAGTGACACTAGGGGTCACTCTTGGGAGCCCGAGACACCTCTGGTCTTTGATAAAAGGCCAATGAAAATTGGCGAGTGGTATTTGCATGCCACTCCCCCGGGCATACGGGTATAAAAGGAGCTGGTATGCAACCACTCATTCAGATTTTCTCTTCGGAGCAAAACGGTCATGCTCATTGAGCTGAATACTACTGTTCATTCACCTCTACTGGATCTGATGGTGCATTTCAGCGGCTTCTCCCCCCTCTGCACTGGTGCACTGCAGAGAACGCCCCTGGGTGCTTCGGCAGAAAAACTAGAGAGTATATTTTCTGAAAGAGCATTTTTCCCCTCTAAAAGAGTATATATTTCTCTAAAAGAGCGCACACACGGAACGTCTTTTTAAAGATGCGTCTTTTTAAAGATGCTTTTCCGATTGTGTGTTATTCCTGGTTGTGCTCGTTATCTCTCGCCTTCTAACGGTCACGATCACTGTCTTTCGTGTCTGGGCACTGCTCACGCGGAGACAGTGTTCGTGGATGGTCATGTTCTCATTGCGAGAATATGTCCATGGCAACGTTGCGGTCGCGGCTCGCCTTCGTAAGAAAGCGAGCCACCCCAGAGGCTCCCGCATCGGTCCTTTTACCCACGGGTATGAGGTCAGCGCGGCTAGCACTGGGGGCGATTTGGGGACCCCAATGGGACCGCCTCTGCTGGGTATCCCCCCGCGGACCTCCCATTCCCCAGCACGCTCATCTGCCCAGATCGGGCTTCCGGGTGAGTCTCACGGCGAGTTCGACCTCTTATTCGGAGCCCGCGAAAGTGATAAGCTCTCAAGGGCAGCATCGGAGAGCGGGCTCGTCCAGTCGGAAGCCTCAGCTGGGCTCCTCCCTTCGGGGTCAATTGCCCAGTCACAGGCTGATGCGGAGATGACGACATGCTTTCCCGGGCAGCTGCGAGCGTCAGTTAGAGTGGATTTCACTGCTCTTCCCTGAATCCTCGCGGCTCGGTGATTGGTTCCTGGGCTCGTGGCACCGCTCAAAGCCATGCCCCGCCCCTGTTCCTTTCTTCCCGGAAGTGCATGAAGAGCTGACAAGGTCACGGGAGGCACTTTTTACTGCCCGGTCCCGATCTTTTCAGCTTCCCCACCCTCACTACCCTCAATGGTGGGGCGGCCAAGGGCTATTCGGCAATCCCCCAGTGGATAAAGGCGCTCACGGTGCACCTATGCCTGCAGAGCGCAGCCACCTGGCACGGGTGCCCAAAGCCCCCTTCCAAGGCCTGTAGGTTTACGTCGTCTCTGACGGCCAAGGCCTACGGTGCCGCTGGACAAGCCGCCTCTGCCCTGCATGCCATGGCTCTCCTGCAAGTCCCCCAAGGCGCTAAAGGAACGGCACGAGGGTAGTTCTGCCCCGGGATTGATGCAGGAACTGCGCTCGGCGACCAACCTCGCTCTCCGAGCGACAGATGTCACGGCGCGGTCTCTCGGGCGGACGATGGCCACACTAGTGGTCCAGGAGCGCCACCTTTGGCTCAACCTGGTCGAGATGGGTGAGGCCGACAAGACACGATTCCTTGCTGCCCCCATTTCCCAGGCGGGCCTATTCGGTGACACCGTCGAGGACTTTGTCCAGCAGTTTTCGATGGTAGGGCAGTAGATGGATGCTAGCCGGCATATCCTGCCCCGGCGCGGCTCAAGATCCCGCACCCCGTCTACTCATCGCCAAGGGCGTCCCCCTGTGGTGACTGCACCGGCTCCGCCGCAGCCTGCCCCTTCGGCCCGGCCCCGGCATGGAGCCCACCGCAGGAAGCAGACGCCACCCGTCTCGCGGCCGCCCAGAACTGGTGAAAGGCTTCAAAGAGCCCTTGAAACGGGCGCCCAGGGACAACAAAACCTGCTGCTCTGGAGCTGGTAAGCAGATCTCCGTCTTTTTGTTACCTTTTGCATTTAATTGCACTGCATGCCCAAGTGGCTGCAGTACTCAATAGCTCAGCAAGAGCGGTTTCCTTGTTCCCTGGGTCACGTATCCGGTGTGTATGGCCGTCATCACGACCACCGTCCACCACTCTATTTGGCAGGTTTTGCGCTCCAGCGGCGGTCTCCTGCCCCTGAGCGCCCAGCTGTGGCACAAATCCGCCCCCGATGTGACAGTATCCACGGGTTACCAGGACAGGCCTCTTCCTCCCCCATCCCAGGCTGTTCCGGGGGTGGTCACAAGGAGCCAGGTAAGTGCTTCGATGTCCTTAGACTCAGCATGGCCATGACGTGGTGTGGCACCTCAAGCTCCGCCCCCCCATGAGGCCCCACCTGCCGGTACGTCCAATGACGTTGTCCCTTTGGTCCCCCTTGCGTGGAACTTGGACGCATGGCTTGCGCTTTCCAATCCGTCATGAGGGCTGGTCCGGACCGTTCGACTCGGCTGCACGATTCACTTCGCCGGGCATCCGCCCAGGTTCAGCGGTGTCCACTTCACCTTGGCGAAAGATGAAAATGCTGCTACCTTGCGCGGAGATTGCTACCCTCCTACGGAAGTGTTTTTCAGCCCCTACTTCATCGTACCGAAAAAAGGTGGTGGGTTGAGGCCAATCTTGGACCTGTGAGTTCTGAACTAGGCTTTACACAGACTCCCGTTCAAGATGCTGACTCAAAAACGCATTATGGCGAGCGTCCGGCATCAAGATTGGTTTGCGGCGGTAGACCTGAAGGATGCGTACTTCAATGCCTCGATCCTTCCTCGACACAGACCCTTCCTGCGGTTCGCGTTCGAGGGTCAGGCGTATCAGTACAAAGTCCTCCCTTTCGGCCTATCCCTGTCCCCTCGTGTCTTTACGAAGGTCGCAGAGGCTGCCCTTGCCCCGTTAAGGGAGGTGGGCATTTGCGTTCTCAACTATCTCGACGACTGGCTAATCCTAGCTCACTCTCGAGACGTGTTGTGCGCACACAGGCACCTGGTGCTCTCACACCTCAGCCGACTAGGGCTTCGGGTCAACTGGGAAAAGAGCACGCTCCTCCCGGTTCAGAGCATCTCTTTTCTCGGTTTGAAGTTGGACTCAGTCTCCTTGACGGCGCGCCTTACGAACGAGCATGCCCAGTCGGTGCTGGCCTGTTTGAATGCGTTCCAACAGGGAACAGCGGTTCCACTGAAACTTTTTCAGAGGCTCCTGGGGCATATGGCATCCTCGGCGGTGGCCACCCCGCTCGGGTTGATGCATATGAGGCCGCTTCAGCACTGGCTCCAGACTCGAGTCCCGAGACAGCCATGGCACCACGGGACACACTGCGTGGCCATTACGTTGGTCTGTCACCATCATTTCAGCCCTTGGACCGACCTCTTGTTCCTACGGGCAGGTGTTCCTCTAGAACTGGTCCCCAGGCACGTCGTGGTCACAACAGACGCCTCCAAAATGGGCTGGGGTGCTGTTTGCAACGGGCATGCATCCGCCGGCCTCTGGACGGGTCCGCAACTGCATTGGCACATCAACTGCCTCGAGTTGTTGGCAATTCTGCTTGCCCTGCCAAGGTTTCGTCCGTTGATCCAGGGCAAGCACGTGTTAGTTCAGACAGACAACATGACAATGGTAGCATATGTCAACCGCCAAGGTGGTTTGCGCTCTCATTGTATGTCACAACTCGCCCGCCGTCTCCTCCTCTGGAGTCAGCAGCACTTCAAGTCGCTGCAAGCCACTCACATCCCGGGCAACCTCAACACTACAGCGGATGCGCTGTCACAACAGGTTACCCTCAGGGGAGAGTGGAGACTGCACCTTCAGGTGGTCCAGCTGGTTTGGAGTCGATTCGACAGGCACAGGTGCACCTGTCCGCCTCCCAAGAATCCTCCCCATTGCCCGCTCTGGTACACCCTGACTGAGGCCCCCCTCGGCATAGACGAACTGGCACACAGCTGGCCCCCTGGCATTTGCAAATATGCGTTTCCCCCAGTGAGCCTGGGAGGTCAGGGAGGACGAGGAACAGGTCATCCTGGTAGCACCCTACTGGCCCGCCCAGACGTGGTGCTCGGACCTCACGCTCCTCGCGACAGCTCCCCCCTGGCAAATTCCCCTGAGGAAGGACCTTCTTTCTCAGGGAAGGGGCACCATCTGGCACCCACGCCCAGACCTCTGGAATCTCCATGTCTGACCCCTGGATGGGATGCGGAAGACCTAAGCTGTCTCCCACCTGCGATGGTAGACACGATCACTCAGGCTAGGGCTCCCTCTACGAGGTGGCTGTATGCCTTTAAGTGGCATCTGTTCACTAAGTGGTGTTCTTCCCGTCGGGAAGACCCCCAGAGATGTGCAGTCAGATCAGTGCTTTCCTTCCTGCAAGAGAGGTTGGAAGGGAGGCTGTCCCCTTCCACCTTGAAGGTGTACGTTGCTGCCATAGCAGCACACCACGATGCAGTCGACTGTAAGTCCTTAAGGAAGCATGACCTGATAATCAGGTTCCTAAGAGGCGCCAGGAGGCTGAATCCCTCCAGGCCGCGCCTCGTTCCCTCATCGGACCTCTGTAGTTCTTCAGGGTCTACAGAGAGTCCCCTTTGAGCCTTTGCAGTCAGACGAGCTTAAGGCACTCTCCTTGAAGACTGCCCTCCTGACTGCGCTCACTTCTATCATGAGGGTAGGTGACCTGCAAGCGTTCTCTGTCAGCGAAATGTGCCTGGAGTTCGGTCCAGGTTACACTCACGTGATCCTGAGACCCTGACCGGGCTATGTGCCCAAGGTTCCCACCATCCCTTTAGGGACTAGGTGGTGAACCTGCAAGCGCTGCCCCAGGAGGAGGTAGACCCAGCCCTGTCATCGCTGTGTCCGGTGCGCACTTTACGCATCTATTTGGATCGCACGCAGAGCTTTAGAATCTCTGAGCAGCTCTTTGTCTGCTTTGGTGCACAGCGGAAAGGAAGCGCTATCTCCAAGCAGAGGATCGCCCACTGGCTCATTGACGCCATAACTATGGCATATCTCGCCCAAAACATGCCGCCCCTGGTAGGGCTACGAGCCCATTCTACCCGTGGTGTAGCAGCTTCTTGGGCCCTGGCCAGAGGTGCCTCTCTAACAGACATTTGCAGTGCAGTGGGCTGGGCAACACCCAACACTTTTGCAAGATTCTACAACCTCCGGGTGGAACCGGTTTTGTCCCAGGTAGTGGCACGCAATACAAGCAGATAAGCCGGGATAGCCGGCCGGGTGTATCGCTTGCACATAGCGCCTTCCATCTCCTTTTGAGCTGAAGACGTGCGCCATTAATTCCCAGTAGTGTTCACAAAATTTGTTCCCTGGTTGACTTCCTCCGAGCCCTGTGGCAGTCGAGTTTTCGGAGAGACTCACTGCCGGCCCAGTACACGTGCTAACTAAGAGCCCTGTTCTGGGGTAGGTGCTCCGCATGTGGTAGTTTCCTGTAAGGCTAAACCCCATGCGATCTATATCCTCCACTAGTTCATTTCCCTGCTGGCAAACTGCGTCTTCCTTGGGCAGAGCCCCTCTGCCCCAGTCTCCATGTTTGTAGTAACTCCTCCCCCATTGGGCAGGATCTACCTTGAAGGCTCTCCACATGGTTGGAAAGACCATGTGACGTATTTTTCCATTTAAATATCCCACCCCTCTCTTTGGGCGAGGTGTGGTCTCTGCGGTGTCTTGCCCTTGGGAGGGACACCCCCCGACTTGACCTGGTGGCCCAGTTGGATAATCCCCCTTCTTTTTTAGGGAGTGGAAAAAGAGAAGGGAAAAAGAGGCCACGACTGGGTTAAGCCTGTCTCTATCTTTGGGTAGTTGACTTGTCCCCAAATAGGGCCATTCGACACTCATAACTGTGTCGGGGGAGGTTACGTGTCGACCTGGTGTGCTGGCTATGAGGCACACAGCAAGTCTGCCCACCACACACTGCCAGTTCACGTAACACAGTTCAGCCTTGTGGCGTTTTGTATAGGGACCCCTAGTGTCACTACATCGACACCAACATCGAGTGAGTGACAGATAGGGAACGTCATGGTTACTGTTGTAACCTCTGTTCCCTGATGGAGGGAACGAGACGTTGGTCCCTCCTGCCACAACGCTTAACTACCCGCTGAAATGGCCGGACCTTATATCGGCTCCTCAGCGTAAAACCTGAATGAGTGGTTGCATACCAGCTCCTTTTATACCCGTATGCCCGGGGGAGTGGCATGCAAATACCACTCGCCAATTTTCATTGGCCTTTTATCAAAGACCAGAGGTGTCTCGGGCTCCCAAGAGTGACCCCTAGTGTCACTACATCGACACCAACGTCTCGTTCCCTCCATCAGGGAACAGAGGTTACACCAGTTACCATTACGTTTTTTAAGGCATTGCTGTGGGGACATTTACCATTTGCATTGATCAACTCAGCACATTACCGTATGAATAGCGTGCTCTGTTGGTGGGTGGGATCACATTAGCGATAATGAGTTGAGCCAGGAGAAACTATACATCGCTTTGTTTCATACAGATTATATTGCAGGAGAATATTTGTTTTAAATGTGAATTCTTTTATTTAAAAGTAGACATTTTAAGCTTTCTTTAGGCATATGTTTCATGTTTGTGTGATAAATATTCGCGGAGTTTCAGTTCATTTTTGTGACGTGTTTCAGAAAGATGCTCATGGAGACAGAGATGGCTTAAAGCGCACCCTGTTTATTTTCTTTATTTTACAAAAGCACAACGTTTTGTTGTTATTGTGAGTGTAGACAAATAAAAGTAGACCCTTTATAGTTTCTAATGATGTCTTACACTTATCTGTATGCCCAAATATGGCAGAGTATTTTAAGTTGTTTCCACTGTTATGCGGAACAAATCCAGCAGGATGCGCCGGCGCGTCTGTTGACCCCAGAGGGTTAATGGGAAAATAACTTCAGGGTTTCGAACGAGACGAGGGAAGTGTAAGTAACCACATTTCTATCAGGAAGACTTGCAGACTTGAGTGAAATTCAAGATGACATTTATTTGTTGAATATTAAACAGAAAATGTAATGTCTCTAAGCCCTGTCTGGTGGTCCGAAGATGTTGTACTCGGAACCGTCATATCCTGCCGGAGATAGGAGGCAGGGGCGAGGAGCCTACCCCTGTGCAGGACGGGACTCAACTGGTGGTGGTGGGGTGGTGGAGGTTAGCACACTGAAACAGCAATGTGATAGATTGTGAGCAGACTTATAAAGCAATGGCTTACATGTGATTGGCTAGGAGTTACCTAGCTAATGGTGCGATGATGTACAGCTGCTAGTCTTCCCGCTAGAACTATGCTATGCTTACATTTCTTCAAAGGCGTTTATTTTCTTAAGTGCTGGGTGAAGGCTAGGTAAAATTGGATGTCTGTTTTGTAGCGATTTGAAATTCTGTTTGTTGATTGGTTGGTCTCTATGGGAATACAGTAAAAGTTGTACCTTTTAATACAAGCCAAGTTATATGATACGAATTTGCCATCTTGTAAAAATTATTATGAGTTGTCATGAGACTATGTTGAATACACATGTGCAACTCATTTAAAGGCCATTCAGTAGCCTACATAACTGACAAATAAATACCGAAATGGAAACTACATATCAGCAGAGTGATGTATGATTATGGTGAGCCATGTTCTAAAGCCAGACTTTCCAAGTAACCATTAAGGATTACGACCTATAGGTGTTTTGAGTAGACATTGATTATAGAAATGACAGAAAACTCACATTCGTGTGCCAATCATGTTAATATAATTAATCAATATGATGAATAAAGCTCTCAGTAGATGATAATTAAATAATAAATGGGAAAAAAGGACATTTTTTAAAACAAACTTTTGTTATTTGTATTACAATGACAAGTTTCAGAAACTCTAAAACTTCCTTATCTGCAGTTATTGACCTCATAACCAGGACATCATTCTAGGTGATGTGAGCTGCAATATATATTATACTTTTTTTAATATGAACTCACAATTGTCTAGCTTATTGTTGGTCAATTGTTGTCCATCTAACACAATAAAGCCCCAAAACATACAATAAACTTGACAGACGATCAATAGTCCTGAGGGATGTTTTTCTGGATAGAGAGAGTGGCCTCACATATAGGTCAATTTTTTCTGTCATATCATATAAAATACAGCCACCGATGACTAGGTCAGTGCACACACACACACACACACACACACACACACACACACACACGCACACACACACACACACACACACATGCTGATCTGTGTAATATGTATTTCAATAGAAGCACACCAAGAGATGACATTTCCCAGTAGGAATCCAATAACCCCATGACCCTTTAGGTGAGGCCTCTGTGCCTGTGTGTGCGTATGAATTCAGTTCAAGTCATTTCAAATCAGCCGTGAGCTGGTTGTTGAGACATGTAATCCCTATGATTTTACTCTTCCTGACTCTATCTCGCTCTCTCTCTCCCTCTCTTGTAGCCCCAGTCCCTGTCTCTCCGCATTTGTCTATCTCTCACAGAAAACACAGAGATGCACACTTTCATAGAAGAACACCAAGACCCTCTATATCTATCTACCTACCTACCTACATATCTATCTATCTGTCTGTCTGTCGGTCTGTCTGTCTGTCTGTCTGTGTCCCCCCCCCCACTCATTTAATGGTGATGTCATTACTAATAATATTATCAGCATGACACTATTAATAGATGAACTAAAAAAAAAAAAAAAAATGTATATATATATATATATATATATATATATATATATATATATATATATATATATAAATATATTATTTTTTTTTTATTCGCATCTTAGCATTTCCATCCAGAACTTTTTTTATGCAATATCCCAAAATTTGAAGACCAAGCGAAATTTGTCTATTTGTACTCTGATTAGTGACCTGAAAATCAAGCAGAGTCTAACATTTTTAAAGTTCATTTTTATTTCCAAGTTTAAATTACATTTTAAATCCCAAATGTTCAGTGTGGTCTGAGACTTGTGGAACCTATGGTATATTCCTAAAAAAATATATACATTATCTCTTAAGAAATGAGAGAAACCATGAAAGCAATGTGTGATGCAATCCCTTTCCATTTACAGTACTGTACATAGCATTTGACTGATATCTTATATAGTTCCTCATTAAAAATAAAATGTAGAGACATACGAGTTTCCAAAGTGCACTGGCCGGGCATAAGCTATTACTGATCATTTTCCTTCATCTCTTGGTGCTAGGTCAACTGCTTAAATAATTCACCTGTATGAGACTGAGATTCAAGCGGAGTGTTGGAATAACGAGGCTGTCAATGAACAAGTTTGATACAAAAATATGTTACACAAGACAAATCTAATTTGTATTGATTCTTCATTTTGTGATGTTGCTTTCCTGAAACCATGAGGCAAACAATCGTATTTTAACAGTTAGTTTTGGTTAAATTACATTTTAAACACATTACTTCCAACAGTTTGCGTCAGCCTAATTTAAACATAAAAATTTGGTTGTTTACTCTAATTCTTGGGAAGAATTTTTTCACTACTGCAAACTGGTAATTACAAGGGTATTATGCTCTAAATGTGGTTTATGAGGACATTTCTAGTGTCCCCATAATTCAAATCGCTTAAAAAAAACATACTAAACGATGTTTTATTGAAAATGTAAAAATGCAGAAAGTTTTTTGTGAGGGTTATGTTTAGGGGTATGGTTAGGGTTAGGGGATAGAATCTATAGTTCGTACAGTATAAAAATCATTATGTCTATGGAGAGTCCTCATAATGATAGCTGCACCAACGTGTGTGTGTGTGAGAGAGAGATAGATAGAGAGAGAGAGCGAGAGAGAGAGAGAGAGAGAGAGAGAGAGATAAGGCTGGTATTTATATTGGTAGTGACAGTGGCCTATCTGGAGTCTGTAAGTGACACAGTCACTGACAACTGCAAAAAGAAGTGGGAATATTGTCATAATGAGCGTGATGTCACAGGATCCTTGTGTTCTCACACCTTCACACCATTACACACCTCTACACACTCACACACAACTCACCTATCATCACTCCTTTCTCTCTTTCTGTTAAAATGTTAAGCACAAATCTAAATAAAAAAAACTACATTAAAATATTATGAAATTAAAATCTTCACAAAAAGTGAAAGATGAATTGTAAGGATGTTTTCACAGAGGACACATTCCTGTATTCTGCTGCAGTAAACATGAACTAAACAAACTTTTTTTTATTTATTTGTTTTAATTGTCTCGCACCAAGAGCAATAGCAAGTTTAAAATAGTTCAGTTTTTGTTGCTGCAGATCAATGTCAGTTTTAAAGTGTTTGGTAAGTTACAGTATTTATAGCCACAACATATTACTAAGTACTTCTTTAAAATTGTAATCAGATTGCTTTACTGATTACTTCATCAAAAGTAATCATATTACTAATTACATTACTTTTAAATAACTTTCTAAAACACTTTTAAGATAATTTTTGTTTTTCTGCTCAATAATTCCTGTATTTCCTGTAAGTCATACACTAAGCACCACATATTTCTGCTTTACCACGACTTGTTATGGGTCTCTTTTTTTTTTTTTTTTTTTCTTTTTTTTTTGTGAATGGCCCCTGAAACTGTGCAGTTTCTACCTGATCTGACCCTTGCAAACCTTCAAACCTAATGCAGTCAGGTTGTTTCAGCCATAATAAAATTGTTGACTTGAATGAAACCAGTTCATTTAGATTTTACCACATGCAGCATTTTTTAGGTTACCCTGACAAAACCTAAGTTTTTTTTACAATGTAAATTAATTTCCCCATAGAAGCAATGTTGAAAAGTTAAGCAGAGGCAGAGTGAGAGTGAGAGAGAGCAAGAGAGAGTGAAAAATGATGGTGGCAGTGAGTCATGGGACATGGCCAGTGAATAAAACATGGTACACCTCTCTGTCCTGAACTGACTTCTATTCCAATTTTAATCTAAACTTTAGCAGGAGTTTAGCAATATTACCACTGACACCTGCATTTATTCATACAACCCTTTAAAGCTGAGATTACAGAGAGGTCATGTAAATCAACCAGTCCTTACAATAATTAGTTTAATAGGTCCCACTTGATAACTGTGTTCTTAAATCATTACTACCAAAGCACGCACATAATAGCCTGGTTTTAAGTACTCTCTGTTATTGTTTATTTCCAGACTGCATGAAACCACAGGTTCATAATAATGATTTCCCATGGCCAAACACAGAGTAACTAAACATAGCTCCTGACATAAACTCCTACAATGTTTTGTATGAATAAACAACATTTATGCATATCTTCAATATGCATAAGTGAACTGAATTACATGATATATTGAAGTGATTTACAGTAAATACGTATGACCGTGTACACTAAAAATACCATAAAATGGAAAGATTTCATCTAAGTTTAAATGCACGCTGGTGAAATGGGATTTCATTTCGATCTCTCAAGAGACTTATGGATATTATCATGCTCCACAGTACATGATCTCTTTGAGTCTCACTCTTCTAATACGGAAATCAGGCACACAGGGCACTGAAAAAGCCACACTCTCCAAACTATACACACTGACACATGCTTTTGAAGGTTACTGAATGAAAGTTGTGCGCACACACACACACACACACACACACACACACACGCACACACACACACATACAATAATCATAATGTCTGTGTTTCTGAATACAATTTGAAGAGAGAAAAAAGTGTGTGTGTGTGTGTGTGTGTGTGTGTATACCAGCATTAAATCCTTAAAATAACAGCATGTCAGGTCAAGTGTTGTCAGGACGATCCCATAATGCCCATAACAGTAATAACATCTATGTGTATTATGAAAATAAGAATGGAGATACTGTAAAGCTTTTGATAATTAATTAAGTGCAAGACAGACAAAGAGAAAGTGTGTGTGAGAGAGAGAGAAAGGGAGAGAGAAAGGGAGAGAGAGAGAAATAATCTGGTTATTATTTTTTAAAAGACAGGGCTATAAAATGTCACCTCTGTAATAGCAATTCCAAGTGCATTAAACTATTGCTGCATATGCAGTGATTTCTTATCTATTTATAACCCCTGGGCCATCATTCAAAACCCTTGTTCATTCATACAGTAAAAAATATCATTACAACAGTCTAACAAAATATCTATCTTCACGTCCACGGAGGAACGCTTACAGTCCTCTCATATCTCTTGCAGCTAATGCGTTTCATTACATGACAGGCTGATCTGATACTATTAATGTCTTTATATCACCTTCCTGTTTGTCAGCTTTTGTGCGAGTTTGTGTATGTGTGTTTAGTGAATGAGAGAATTGTATTGGTTGTACCACTAAGAGCACTACTGCCAGCTTAATTTAGCATCATGGTTCCACCAGACGACCAAGCCAAAATAATAAACAGACAGAGACAAACAGAGAGCTGGTGTAAGTGACAAGAGCATTGTAACATCATCAGGACATGAAAGCCGCCCCCTTTCTGCTCCGGGGTGTCTCCATCTGCAATGCCAGCTTCCAAATCACAAACAACCGCTAAATTATTCACCTTTCCTCTTAAGTACTGCTAAATATTTACTTTTCGATTCATTTGTAAACAAGTTCTTTGCTCTTTTCTAGGCGTCCCTTCTCCGTGTCTGACAAGTTCTTATTGGAATCACAGCTCCTCCATAATGAAGGTAGACAGAATGAAATGTGTAAGTCACGATTTGTCTGTCTAACTTTATTAATTTATAATCAAGTGAGCCGCTTTCAATTTTTGAATACCTTCTCTGATTTTATATGTGGCATATGGGGAATATTCTTGATTATTTAGTCATGTGCCCTGTGATTTGAACAGCTCATTTAAAAACATTAGTTCACCAACAAAGAAAATTCTCTTCTCATTTACTCACCATCATGCCATCCCAGATGTGTATGACTTTCATCTGCTGAACACAAACAAAGATTTTTAGAAGAATTTCTCAGCTCTGGAGGTCCATACAGTGCAAGTGAATGGGTGCCAAATTTTGAAGTTTCAAAATCCATATAAGCAGTAGTGTAGTCTAGGGCATTCGCAGGCATATGCCGTATGCCCACCTATCCTTCTTAGGATTTTGCGTATGCCCACCTAATATAAGTGATGATATGTATGGCCTCCAGAACAACGAGTAGGCTTTTGACCCAGAACTTTATCGATCTACTAACACGATGCCGCATCACCGATGAGTGAATTGTGTTTGTGTTTTTTTCAAGTGTACAGAGATTCTCTCTAAACATGCACAGAGCTGCAGGAGGCAGGAGCGCAACTGAAGGCACAGGCAAGACAGACAGTCTGACGAAACTGATCCACCAATCAAAATGTTCATTTCAGACGTAATTGGATATTTGCTAACCAATCATATTTTCCGTTTCAGTAAGGGGCGGGACATTTCCAGCGTGTAATGCTGATGCACAAGCATACCCGGAGTAACCATAATTTGTGTTGTAAATGTATTTCCCTGCTAAATGTAAATACTGTGAAAATAGTGCATGTTATTGCACCCATGCTTGTTTTTGATGCTCTTCGCAGTCGCAGATGCTGGACAACTGTGTCCCATAATTTTTATTTGCCTTTTACTGCTGTCAGTGATGCCTTTGTTCGTGATATCAAATCATTTCTGTTTATATTTCTAAGTTGGAAAACAAGTTCACTATACACAGAAAAGCACATTATAGTACACAAATAAAACAAATAACCATTCATTCGTATATAGACTATATATGGTAATACAAGATAACGTGTTAACTTGAAAATGACTACACTCATATTAGCTATACAATGCTTAACAGTTTATTGCTTATTATTTATGTATTAGTTTATTAATTAGAGTAATTATAAAGTACAAAAAATGTCATAGTAGTCAAATAAAAGGAACATTAATGACACCTATTAATTTAAATACATATTTAACATCTTAGTATTGTACTGTACACCATGCCAGCAAGAAACTTACCCTAATATACATTTTGTAAGTTCATGTGGGACTATAATTACAGCAGCCATTTTTAATGGACAAAAATATATTTCTTACACATTTTACATATGTATAAAATGTTTTTTTTATTTTTATTTTTTTTATTTATTGGGGGGGTCCTCCATAAATTCACAGTATGCCCACCTCTTCAGAGACTACTACACCACTGAATATAAGGGCAACATAAAAGTACTCCATATGACTCCAGTGGTTTAATCCATATCTTCTGTAGTAATATGATAGGTGTGGGTGAGAAATATATAAATATTTAAGTCCTTTTCTACTATAAATTATCCTCCCTGCTCAGTCATCTCCACTTCACTTTAACATTCTCCTTCTTCTGTTTTTGGTGATTAACATTCTTTGTGCATATCGCCCCCTATTGGGCAGGGAGAAGAATTTATGATAAAATGAATTAAATATTGTTTCTCACACAAACCTATCATATTGTTTCTGAACACAATGATATAACCACTGGAGTCATATGGATTACTTTTAGGCTGCCTTTATATGGATTTTGGAGCTTCAAAATGTTGGCACCCGTTCACTTCCATTGTATGGGCCTACAGAGCTGAGAAATTCTTCTTAAAATCTTAATTTGTGTTCTGCATAAGAAAGAAAGTCATACACATCTGGGATGGCATGAGGGTGACTAAATGATGAGAGAATATACATTTTTGGGTGAACTATCCCTTTAAATTCTATGCAGTTAAAATGAATCTGATTTTACGTGTAAATATCAAATTTATTTAAACAGACTTTATTTAAAAACACTTTACAATAAGGTTTTAAATGTTAACATTACTTAATTCATTTGCCATCATGAACATAAAAAATAAAAAAAAGTAAAAGAAATATAATAATTAAAACAAAACAAAATATTGAAATTTGTTTTTACAGCATATATTAATCTTATGTATAGTTATAAACAGTGATAGACTGATATTTGGCCATTTTGTGATTATCAGTATTGGCCAACAACAGTGACCACTTGGCCGATTAAGTTTTAAATTTCCCTTGTGTCAGTTCCAAATTAAATCTTGGCAATAGATTTGCCAGTGGATGGAAAACATTATTTGTTTTCAAGAGAGTTTGTTCAAGTCAATTTGAGTAAATATTGTATAAAATAAGTGTTTGTTTTACTTTAGAAATTGTGTGAACATTTGATTTGCTGCTGTGTAATTATATTATATAGGCTATGTCAACATTTATTTCGGCTACAGGCCATCCTGCTCTCTAGATATCGGTATCGGCCATATCAGTCAACCACTAGTTATAAATATTGTTCATTGCCTGTTCATGTTAGTATACAGTGAATTAACTTTATGTAAAAATCTGTATAAATTAGTATATGTAAAAATTAACATGAACCAAAATGAATAAATAATATTCATTGTTGTTTCATTTTAACTGTTGCATTAACTAATGCTATTACTAATGGAATGGAACCTTATTGTATTGTGTTTCCAATATTTATATACAATATTCCAATATTTACATTCTGCATAAACCAGCCTGGTCTCATAGAATCATGTTACTATACCTACATTTTTGCAAAATGATTTTGATGTGGCTCAATGTACAGTATGCATGGCGGCAGTTTCCTGGTGAAATAAACACTAAAGGCGCTACAACAACAATGAAATGTATTCACTTTTACAAAACAGCAGACATTCAGTTCATCAGTTCATTAACAGTTACTTTTTGCCCTGTTTGCCATAAATGCATTATACTGTTGTGTTTTCCCCCCAAAAGTTCATCCACTGATTCAGAGATATTTTTTTGTCTTCTTCACATGATAAAAAAGTGATAAAAAAAATTGGAGATATTGATTTGTTTGCTGTCAGACACCAGTTACCGAGACGTCCTCGTGAGCTATTGAAGCTGTAGATGACAAATTCGATAAAACCTATATATTTCTTTCGTTAAATATATTATGCAATTACTTCAGATTGAAGATGCTGTCACAGCCAAATAAGTGGATTAAATTTTCAGTCCTGCTTTACCATCAAAGACAGAGTGTGTGAACCTTTACCTGCTCTGGATGAAGGTGAATTTGTCAGTTCTTCCACCTGAATATGTGTTTTGTGAATGTATTTGTGACTTCAGATCAATACACACAGGAGAGAAAAGGGTCTGAAAAGTTCCACACTGCACCTTCAGTAATCTCCATTAGCTACTCAAACCCACTTTGCATTGATTCCCACACATAACCCAACCATCAGTGAAGATCGATAACACACACAAAAATGCACACAGGCAACGAAAATAAAACCAAAACTCTTCCCAGGCGTCTAAAAGCGAGTCCTTCATTGGAAAGCCACATTAAAGCTCTTGGTTTATCTAAAAGGTCATGAGGAAGGTCGAGATGGAGAAAATGTCGAGAGAGAGCTGCATGTCTTATTTGCAGCAGTTAAGTTTGATTGTCGGTGACTCTCAGTGAACACAGCACATATAAACAGCCAGAAATCATCTATTCTTTTTAATATGACAGATATAAATTCCTCCACACATCAGCAATTTTTATGAAGTGTTATTTCCATTCTAAAAGGTCACTGTGTATTGTGTGTGAGTGTGTTCTGGCAGTGATCAGTTTAGACTGGTGACATCCTCCAGTTCAAAGAGAGACATGAGGCATGTGGAAAGTCATTAGCTACTTTTCATAGACAGCTGAGCTGCACACTGCATTAACATTTCAATGTTGTACAGCTAATGGTCTATGCTACATGAGCACAGTATAAAGGAAATGCACAAACAAACAGGAAGCAACAAATCGAGTGCAAATCACACCTTGTATTTTTCTATACTATAATATACTATACTATATAGGGCTGCAAGATTTGGACAAAAAGTCATATTGCGATTATTTTTAAAAAAATACTGCAGTTGTGATTTGAACTGTGATATGATAAACAAAGAACTTGTAAATGATTCCTTTTTAACCAAAATGTGGTAATTTTTCCCATATTCTCCAGCAAATAAACAGACTTAAGCTATTCTTTGAGGGTTCACATTTCAATTCCTTTTAAAAAGAACCAAACACAGACCTTTTTAATTTCAGCTAATTTTTTTTTTTTTACAATTTACATATTTAAATTTTATCTGTCAACTATAGTGCTCATGTTTTTGTCCTCTTTATGATAGGATTTTGTTCATCATCATTATTTTTGGTACCCAGTCAACTTGAATATCAGGTACATTCTGATCGGGATTTTTACGGATGATACGATCCCTGATTTTCTTTTCATCTTACTGGCCGATACCGATCCCAATACCTATCATTTAACCTTTTAATTACCAGCTCTGTCAGAACTGGTTATATGTAAACTTTCTGCACACTGTCACTGTTTACTGAATTTCCCTGTTGGTAATACCATAGTTGTTGCTGTAACACCTGAGACTTTTGCCCTAGCGGCCACCAGAGGTCGTTAGGAGTTTAGTGACTTTTAGTTTGAAGTTTTACGTTTACCTTCCTGTGTCTCTGTTCCTGGTTCCTGCCCTGATTGTTCCCAGCTGTTTCTCGTTTACCTTGTTTGCCCCAGTGTATATAATGTCCTTGTGTTTGCTAAGTGTTTGTCAGTTGTTGTTGTTCCTGTTACCCTTCATGGATGTGACGTTTGTATTTGTATTTGTATTTGTATTTGTATTTGTATTTGTATTTGTATTTGTATTTGTTCCTGTGTTCTCCAAGTTTTGTATCTGGACTCGTTTTCTTATTAAATAAAGCTGCTCTCTTGACTTCCTCCAGCAATTGTTACAGTTGCCTAGTTTTTTTTTTTTTCTGACAAAAGTGCTGTACTTGGTTAAATCATTATCAAATTAAAAACACTTCATTTTTACAATTAATTATTTTTTAAAAAAGGTCTAAAGTAGGTTTACACACAATACTCTCTACTGTATGTAGCTGGTGGTTGTAAAGAAATGCAGGATACAAAAATATCTTTTGGGGGTTTTATTCTGATGGCTGTTTTAAAAACAAAAGAAAAACAGCAGTTGATGGGGCCGTATTATATTAAAAAAAGAATAAAAAATGAAAATATGGTTCAATGAAATATGGTAGAGGCTAATGTCAAAGGAAAATACAAACTTATTAATACATGCTTATATTATTCAAAGCATTTTATGCATTAAGTACTTGCTTAAATCACTCAAAGCATCTCCTTTAACCAGGCTTTAATGACATGCACAACAGTTCAAAACAATAGAATTCTCATTACACATGTTTTCACATATAACACGTATTACACTTATTCACTAACCTGAAAACACAAATGAGATTAATACTAAATATATATACCCAGTTCTCGCATGTATGCAAAAATGTGGTCAAACTCCACACATGCAAACCATATGCATCCTTCAGAACTGATCAATAGCATACACTTAGTTTTAACATATGACTCTTCTGAACACATATTTAATGCAATTTATGAGCATTTTGTGTAAAATGTGATATTTCCCAAAGAATTATCAACTGATGAACAAAACCGGGAGCTCTCTTGCACAATACATGTATTTATTTCAACCTCACTTAGACCGTCACTACAGTCTTTTACCCTGAATGATAGCATTATGCTGCCTATCATGAGACTTAAAAACAAAATCAGCTTACTGACCTTAAGGGTTGGCTTACCATATATAAACCTCCAAGCTCATGTTTAAACACTGCTGTGAAGAGAATCAAATTCAATCTGTTGGAGCAGGTGCCTTGTGTCCCTGAGGGTTGTAGTAGGTTACTCTTCATTTATAACTATTCCGTCACTCCAGTTTGGGATCGCATGTCTTGGTATGTACCTTTCTCATTTTTCCATTGACTGAATTGTTTGGTTCTGAAGATTTCGAAGAAAGTGGACAGTTCTTCACTTGTATTTTCAGATCTCTTTTGTTTGAATATGTACAGTAGTTAAGGGGCACTGTTAGTTTTTTCCTGTGTCTGCTGTTCGCAGCAGAAGGGTATTACTGCCGTTTCACTGCATGTTCTTGTGCAGAATAGGTGGCTCTTTTACACTGTGAAGTGTTTAGTTTTGTTTTACGTACTTCCAAACTAAGTTAGTTTTTATCAAACTAACATTACGTTTATATTCGGGCAAATCCCTGTTCGCAGACTTATTTGCCAGTAAATAATTAAAGTAGTGATTCGTCAGAGCTTAGGTTTGAATCTCTTGTCATCAGAGGTGAGTACTTATAAACGGTTTTCACTTATCGTGACCCTCTTTTGTTTTCAGACCAGTAACTACATCATGAGTTCATCACTGTGCCGTGTTTGCTATGCTGTTATGCATCCTCGTGATGGCCATTGAGAATGTCCTTATTGTCTGGGAATGGCACATTTACTAGACAATATTGAAAATCCCTGTGTGGCTGTGACAGGATTATCATTGCAAGAAAGAGTGCAAAGAGCCAGGCTTAGCAACCAGGCAGTCGGTGATAAAAAAGACATGCCATCATCTGCCTCCTGTAGAATGTGTAATTGCGGCATTGACCATCTTGGGTCCAGACAAAATTATGGACAACCTACAGTGCCCTGGAAGGGAATGTCAGAAGACAGAGTGCCTGGTGCTCCAAACGTACAATGCAGCCAGTACAAAGATTCAGTTTCGGTGACGTCCTCCTCCTTTTTCGGGGATCCATATGACCACAGTCAGAGATTCAGTCCGGTCAAATATTCTTGCCAATGAGATTACAGCCTTACTCCAAAAGCAGGCAATTATGCAGGTAAGTCCCAATGAACTGCTTACTGGGTTTTATTCCAACTATTTCCTGGTGCCGAAAAAAGATGGTGGGCTTTAACCCATCTTAAATCTAAGGCGACTAAACACTTTCATAAAGGTACCGCCTTTCAAAATGCTGACTATGGCACAGATTCTGCAGGCTATCGAACCAGGCGAATGGTTCACCTCTATAGACCTCAAAGACGCGTACTTCCATGTGCCCATTTGTCAGGAACACCAACAGTTTCTGCGCTTTGCCTTTCAATGTCAAGTCTTCCAGTTCAGGGTCCTTCCATTTGGCCTTTCCCTGTCCCCACGAGTCTTGACCAGAGTGGTGTCAGCTGTTCTCTTTCCCCGTCAAGTAGTAGGTCTTAAAATTCTGACATACCCGGACGACTGGTTGGTCTGCACTCCATCACAACACCAAGTTGTCAAGAACACAGAGGCAGTGGTCAAACACATACAGTCCTTCGGTTTCAGGATAAACTGTGAAAGAGCGATTTGGAACCACAATAACAAACAGTGTTCATCAGGCTCCACCTGAACGCGTTGTCAATAATAGCATCTTTGACTCCTCAAAGAGTGCTGAATATGACCAATTTGGTACAGTCATTTTGGTTAAGCAATCCATGACGTTGCATCAGTTTCAGAGGTTGCTGGGAATTATTACAGCAGCAATATATGTGGTTCCTTTGGGCCTCCTCAGAGTAAGACTATTACACTGGTGGCTGAACAGCTTTCGGCTTCACCCCAAACTTGACAGGCGGGTAACCCTAAAGGTTAAAAAAAATGCATTCAGACTCTTCTTCCCTGGGGGAAACAAAAACTTTTTTGTCTCAAGGAGTCTGCTTAGGTCACATTCCAATGAGACGGATCGTGGTGACAATAGATGCATCCTTGAAAGGGTGGGTTAAAGTATGGGAAGGTAGGATGGTCAGAGGCCTGTGGGAGACTCATTGGACCTCAGAGCACATCAGTGTGCTGGAGTTAAGGGCTGTTCATTGTTCTTTGAAAGCTTTCTTTCCTCTCATACAGAACAAACATGTTCTAGTGAAAACAGACAACATGTCCATGGTGTATCACATCAATCACCAAGGTGGCACCAAGTCATTCCGTTGTCTTCAGGTGACAAGGGAACTTCTGTTCTGGGCCACTCCAAAACTTGCCTCGCTCAGGGCAGCACACATACCAGGTGTGACAAATCGGGCAGCAGATCTCTTGTCCCAGACTCCAATGAGAATGGCGCCTGCACCCGGAAGTGATATGTCTCATATGGACACACTTTACAGAATGTGGTTTTCTCTGAGTGGTCAGGGAGTCCCCCTGGGGTCCTCAAGAGTGGCTGGAAGACTTGTTGTACGAATTTCCCCCTCTACCGTTAATCCCAATTGTTCTCAAGAGGGTAACACTGGGTCATTACAGGATGCCTCTGGTTGCTCCCAGATGGCCAAGAAGACATTGGTTCCCTTCTCTTCTGTGTCTGGTTCAGGGTCACCCATGGCCATTAACAATAAAGGCAGACCTCCTTTCCTAAGTAGAGGGTCAGATCTGGCACCCGAATCTGGCCATGCTACAACTTTGGGTTTGGCCTCTTTTCAGTCAATCACTCAAGTCTTAGTTAAGCAAGTGAGTGATTTACACTCTTTATCTGTCAGTGAAGACTGTCTCAGGTGGAAGGCAGAGTACTCTGGGGTCTCTTTCTGACCAAATCCAGCCTTTTTACCAAAAGCAGTTAAACCAGGTACAGTTAATCAGGTGAATGAACTAGAGGCTTTTCAGCCTGACCCACGTTATTTGGGTACAAGACTGGATATTTCCACCTTGTTCCCTGTCAGGGCACTATGTGCCTACTTGAAGCACACTCAGTCTTTGCGTATTTCACACACAATTATATGTGTGTTTTGGTAAAAACAGTCTTGGTCAGCCACTATCTAAACAATGTTTGTGTCACTGGATAGTGGACACGATTGCTCATGCATACTCGAGTCAGAAAATACCAGTCCCCAGTAGCCTGGTTTCACACTCCACCAGAAGTATGGCCACATCCTGGACAGCACTTAAAGGGGTGGCACTCTCAGATATCTGCTCCGCTGCTTCTTGGAAAACACTTTATACTTTTACGAGATTTTACAGGGTTAATGTAGCTAACACTGTTTCTATTAGGTCTGCTGTCTTGTTGGCAGCTGCTAAACAGGGCAGTGAGTGTCCCATCCCTCGTTACTCTGATGATATTAGTCATCCAGGATAAAAGATCATGGTGATGTTCTAAGTGAGGTCGAAATAGATCGTAAGTTATGTACATAACTATGGATTTATGAGATCGAATGATGACCGTCACCATCCCTTGTCACTCGGGATGAGCTGAGGCCTTCCAGGCAAGAGGAAGAGGTTGGCTTTCTTTCTTATTTATATCTGGTAAAGTCAAACGCTAAGGTCAGTCAGCTGACTTTGTTGTTATTATTCAGGGTAAAAGGCCATGGTGACGGTCATGGTTCAGTCTCATAGATCCATAGTTACGTACATAACTTACATTCTCATGTCTCTAACACAGAGAGTGCCGGAAAGCGGGTGTCACAATCCTTGCTTTCTCACTTTGTTGGATGCTGGTAATATTAGTTCTGCTTTCGCTTGTTCACGCTGGAGCTTTAATGAAGGTAGAGAAGAGCAGAGAGCGCATGCTTGCGGACTCAACAGGTGCTACTGTTAATACAGTTTTTTTTCTTTCTTTTTATAAAGATGCTTCAAATATACCACATCTTTATTCCATGTTATTATTATGATACCTGTGCCTGGCATTCTTCGTTTGTGTTCTGCTGAAGAAAGAAAGGCATACACATCTGGGATGGCATTATGGTGAGTAAATGATGAGAGAATATAATTTTTGGGTGAACTATTCCTTTAATATTTATAAGCTTTAGCTTAAATGAATATGTGTGAGTATTTCAAGGTGTAATTCAAGTATTTTAATTACTTGGAGTAAGACTGACTGGTTGACAACTTTGCAAGCCTTCAACATAACGTCAGAGGTCATAATTCAAAATAAAGTTGAGATTATTTATGATTGCTTACTGTCTGTGCATGTGTGTGTTCTTGTGTGCATGTTAGTTAATCATCTGACTTTATGAGAATCATCATGGTGATCAATAGCAATTAATCTTTTGGTTGACTGACAGTTCTCAGCAATTATTCATCTTTTCAGGACTGCAATGATGAATAAAGAACATATATTGATGCTGTCATCTTACACAGATACTTTCTCACAATTTAATTTCAGACAATAAAATAGAAAATCTGATCTTAAAGGTGTTTGATTTCAAAGGGATTCATTTAACCAGCTGCTCGTGATGCAGTTTGATTGAATGGCATTTTACAAGATAATTGCAAATGTTAGAGGGCTCAATATGTTAGAGTTATGAGGGCATTTCTAACTTTTCATTGCAGCTGAAAATCTCTGAATATATCCCAAAAAGCCTATCTAATGACACACACAGATATTTTAACACTTTTGGCTACACATAAGCTCTTTGTTATAGATACTGAAGAAAGAAGTTACCTACAGTTTTTAGACACTTGTGGACACAAGCCAAAATTAAATAACTATATATATGAATTTCATTGCATTAGATCAGTGATTTGAAATGGGGGTGCGTGTACCTCAGGAGGTACGCAAGCAGGCTCAAGGGGGTTTGTGAAAATAATTTGATTTTGCTATGTTTTACCTATAAAACAAAATATATGACTTGAAATAAAAATAATAGGGATTAAGGCTGGATAAAAAAAAACGTACTTAATTTACTGATCAATTCATTTGAATGATCCCGATGTCTATTTATGTGGGAGTACTTACAGCAAAAAGGGTCGAAAAACAATGCATTAGGCTAGATGAAAATATACAACAGTTAGTTCCGGTCCTCGAATCCGATTGGACGAGAGATGTTCCATGAGCACTGATTGTCTGACACCATCAGCACTCGGACACTTCACTGTGTGTATATCACTCCACTTGTGTTCGTGCCATTCTAAACTAAAGTGTAAGAGCAGTGCATATGAGTTAAGAGCTACTGTTTATCTTTTTTCTTTTTTTTTTCTTTTTTTTTGACATTACATATGTTAGCCAGCAGGTGGTGGCAAAAGATAATTTTTGTGTGTAATATGAGCCTGTGATCGCTACTACACTTCTAAAGCTAGGAAATAGCTTTAAACGGCTTTAAATGAACAACTTCAGCATTACGGCTCATCACAGCTGAGAGACACAACAGACAGATTGATTACAGAACTCAAGGCGCTTACCTCTTACCGGAGTTTCCGCATTGGACACACACTGTTCAAAATGGTGGAGGACATTGCGGTTTCTATAGTGATCAACTCTTGCGCACCGGCTACCGCAAAATAGAGAGGAACACCCCCGCTTGGACGGCTATTTTACCACTGAGAAAGCTGATCTTCAGAAAGCTGACAGCATCTATGCTTGGGAGTGGCAACAGGTGATCGCACACACTCAGTCTCTCTCTCTCTCTCTCTCTCTCTCTCTCTCTCTCTCTCACACACACACACACACACACACACACACACACACACACACATCCATCCATCCTTGTTTATCCAATAAATTGTCAGAAACAGCACAAGCCATTATACTATTTCTGAAGTGAAATTTTTGAATTACTAACAAAGTCTTGGGCGCATCATTTGGTTTGAACCAGCAACGGCAGATTCTGATCCGTCGCGTAAGAAAGTAGTTCCATGCACAAATGCGTTTTTATGACCGTACTCAGTTTTGCCTATTTTTTAAATTTTTTATTATTTTCTTGTTCATTGAACTGTTGTATATAAGCAATATCACACGAGCAAGAGTGCAATATGGCCCTACATCAGCACTGCTGTGATTCAGCCGCAGGCACGAGGCCACAGGTAATCACAGCAGTGCTGATGTAGGGCCATATTGCACTCTTGCTTGTGTGATATTGCTTAAATATGTCATGCCAAGTGGTATCTGCAAACAAATGCTAAAGCTTTCTCAAAATAAACTTGTATTTTCTGAGCCTTTGTTGCATTTACTTTAACTAGTGTCAAGGTGATTTTAGTGTATGTCTGAAGTCTGTCCCCCTCCAGTTCACACAGATGTCCTAGCAGAGAAACTACAGGCGTAGTATGTTGTTTTTAACTATGGACATGTTCCACTTGTGTTTGGTAATCAGAAAGTGTCCATATACGTTTTGTCTTAATTTTGACCAATATACAGTATCTACTGTTTTATAATTTAAAACCTAACAAACTCATGTTTTGCTTGCTTGTGCCACCTTTCTAATGCATCTTGGTTGGATAGTATGTTAGATAATGTAAAAACATACAGTGTGTTTAAGTGTCCAAATACATTTTGGGGCCACTGTATTTTTCTTCATGCTGCTCTTGTTGTTTGTGGTCATGAGCTGTTAAATTATAATTAATGTATTTTGTTAAATTATTTCTTTGTACAAGCAAGATTTCTTTTGAAAGAAATTATGAAAAAAAAAAAATTGCAAATACCTACACTTAATAACTTTTGTGTGTGTTTAAATAATGACCAAACAGTTTCACTGCATTTAAAGGGATATCTCTTCACACCAAGAACCACTGCTTAAAAGTATTGTAACACATGTGAAATGGGTGACCACAGGACACAAATAAGCTTCAGACTAGTGGGAACACAAATATGTCTGCCAGGGCATTTCTGTAATATTTACCAGTTAGTGATACTGGCCATTTATCACTGTTGTGCCTCGGCAGTCTGATACTTGCTTCGCACCAGCCGCTGCTGAGATAAGATTGTGGACTTAAGCATGGGCTCCTACCAGGATTTAATCGGAGGCTATGCACATAAATCGGACTAATATACACTTATATCTAGGGGGCATACAATATTATCTTTATCCAGCATGGTTTGTTCTCTCTGTCCTTAAATATCATGATACTGTTTTAATGAGTGAGAGCAGTCCGAATGAACAAACTGGATGAATCACAAATTGATTCAGAACGTTTTGCAAGCATGTTTAGCCAATTCACTGAAAAGAACCGACTCAAAAGAATTATTCATACGCAAATCGGGCATCACTGGTTCTTTTAAACATACAACATCAGTACGGGACACACATAATTTTTGCTGAAATATTCCCAGAGAAAAATTTTCTTTAGGTCAGTCGGAGCTCTCAAGGTATGCACAGTGCGTACGGCCGTACAACTGCAGGCGCCTCTGGACTTAAGGAAGCTACGTACTCATTTTATTCTTAGTCACATGCTGGCTCAGCTATAGCCTCGATGGGAAATGTGTGGACTATAATTTTTTTTTTACATTAAACATTACCATTATGAACTACTTAAGCACTATATAATTAACAGGTACTGCACAGATATGTGGGAAAATGTCCATTATCTTTTCAGTAGCTCCACAACATGTAGTCTGTTGCCTTCTTGTAGATGCTTACAGGAAAAAAGGCAGAAGACAGTCTATGTGCCATGCAAATATACGTGAGGCAGCACCTCATAAGTCAATATTTCTTCCTCTTTCAGTGCTTGCAGATCTATGTGTTTAGAAATGAATAAACCCTGCATAATTTTGTCTTCCTGAGAGGGGTTGAAGTGTGTTTATCAGCGTTGATGAATCATTTGGTACATCTAGATCACTGAAAAGAGGCCATAGCTCCTGTTTTTCTGCTAAGTTTGATGCTCGTTGGTTTAGGGCTACATTAGTAGCTGCCGGGCTCAGAATCGAATATGCATATGTTAAAATTATGAGTCATCTAGCTTACAGCGACTTTTGCAATGCTTACAGGAAGTTCCAATATGCAATATTGTGATTTAGCAAATCACCTACCCTCATTTCTTACTCTCACTTTTTCTCTCTTTCTTTTTATCTCTTTGTAAAGAATAAACTTTAGCTAAGGATGGGCAGATTGATCTTGGAATATTGACACTTCTTATAATGATGTTATATCTAAGATCCATCCCTGATGCTGTTTTTTTATTTTTTTTACGCAATGCTTATTATAAGTGGAAATAAAAATGAACTGTGTTTGCAAGTTATGGAGTTATGTACAATATTAACTTTTTTCTCCATCCTTTCATCTCATCATCATGTGGATTTTTTCATTCCATTATATAACGATGAAGCTATGATATTTATTATAATTGTATTTTGTTGACGTTTAGGTCTCATAATTTGTTGTTTATTTATTGTTAATGATGATGGCTTTTAAATGAAATATTAAATGGCCATAATTTACCATTTTATCCTTCAAAATAAAAAAAAAAAATCAATTTGATAGAAGAAACGTATTGGTATTGATATTGATATCAGAATGCAACAGTGCCAGCTCCTTTTCCAGACGTCTTGGTTCCGGTAGTGTTTTTCCCATTTACTGTATTTATTCCATAGGGATTTAATTAAATCCTTAATACAAGAGTTCTAAGGCATGAACCAAACCCACCAGCTTGGAGGTCAATCAAAACATTACAAACTTTGACTTAAAGCAAAACAGTTTTTTGAAAATCTGACAAAAAAGACAAAGGTACAAGACTGTGTACTCTTTAATGTGAGCATAATCTACAATCCCATGAATCATTGTAAATGACATGATTAAAATTAAACATGTTGGAAAAATATACAACTACTGATTTAAAATTGATGATTATACATACAGTTGGTCCATTGTTGGTTATATGTATTTTATTTCATAATATGCCGATAAATGCAAATATATAAGTAGTTTAAGAGTGTGGGAAGACCAGCTCGACTGCATCATTTACAGTGTTCATGGGAGTGGGTAGCCGCGTAGCCGCAGTTTTCTTGCTGCGATTCTCTCAATGGTGGATCTTTGCCCTTCAGCAACATGGGTAGTGTAGATCTTAACCAGGAATTTCGCTATCAAACATGACATTTAAAAAATGTAGTTTCAATAACGCAGACTGATGGCTTCAGCAGAAACATATACTGTTGACTAACAACCGTGGAGCTCATGATATGTCTGTTTTTGAAGGTTTAAAAGTTATCGTTAAAAATGAATTTGTCAATGGAGAAAATGAATGCGATGTTTTTGTCCAGAACCAGACTGTTGTGCTCTATTGGCCTTGATAGTTCTTGTTATTGAATCGAAAAAGAAAAAGTGGCATAGCCCATTATTAAATGTAGCAATTCATTTGCAAATAACTTATCTGCTATCTCAATATCTCTTGGAATTACTAGGTGGAATTACCATCAGATGCTTTCCTTACACATAGTCACACACACCGCACTCTCTCACACGTGCACGTCAGCAGCTGTTGATATGTCGAGTTAGACTCGACCGGATGAAAGCGAGGGCTATCATTACTCATCAACAAATGGATGGAAAGGGAGGAGAGTTACAGACAAAAGTTAAGGAGGAGGAGGTAGAGAGAGAGGTAAAGAAAGTGAGAAGATTTGAGTGGACAGCGAGCTGTCAGCCTTGAGGAGACGTGACAGATCGCCCGATATCAAAGACACGTGTAGATGTGAATTACTTGATCCATTTCCTTCTGTTTTAAACACTTGTTTCTGTTCGATAGCTATTTACACCAACATCTCATTGCTGTCACCGCACTTGTTTGTTTCCATCCTCTATTACTTGCTTTACTGCTAATTTTGTCTCAACGTTATTTTTTTTTTTTTTCACGGCACAGTTTGATGTGTTTTATAAAATAGTTATTTCACAATAATTGAAATGTGTCCAAAACATATTTAAGTGAGATTTAAAAGAGCTTGAATATGTTTATTGTCAAATTTGAGGTTTGTTTCATGGCACAGTGTGAAATGTGTGGTGAAAGGCATTGTTACTGTATGTGATGTGACTTCTTTTATTTTTTTTGAGGAGCATGTTGTCAAGTGCAGATTGCATTTTGTGAAAAAATTGTTTCCAGTTTTGTAAGTGTTGTTCTCTATAGTGGTGCTTTCTTAGGGAAGCATCGCATTATTATTATATATATAAAAACAAATGCATGCTTTAATATTTTTATAGTTTTATAGTAAATGGATGAATTTATAAATGCCACTTCTCAGAAAAGGTTTTAGCATGCTGTGCTAAAACAGTCTGAAAGCATGTCTCTCTTTTAAATTACTGGCACAACAACAATTAAAACACTGCTTGTGGATCAAATTAATCAGTTAATGACTTACAACAATACATTTCTTTCAAAACTGACCTTTAAATCACCTTCTGTGTGCAATGGTCCCATCACTATGCATATTCTATAGCTAGGTACTCTATTGAAGGACTGCATGTTCTTGGATTCGGTCTGTACGTGTTCTTGGATTTTTTATATATTTATTTTGTAATGGTTGTGTAATGCTGTTTTTTTAGCATCTCGTGCCATGACTGATGCATTTTTAGATGATGTGTTAAGTTAAAAAACACACCATTCCCATTTTCTACAGAAATGATCAAATCTAGTTTTATCCATGTTTTTTATTTGTATTTTATTTTTTTATGTAACTTCGGGGATATTAGGATGCATATTACGGAAAATCTAAACATTTAAATGAAAAAAAAAAAATAGCCAATGTGAAGAGCACAAACACAAGATACATAAAACCCACAAATAATCGCACACATCCGCACACACAGGTTGTTTGTACTTCTGTCCTCTGATTAATGATGCAATTAGCACTATCCCATGCAGTGCACCAACTAGGATTCTCAGAAATGTTCTAATGGGCAAAATGCCACACATATGAGCATACACACACAAAGCATACATAACAGAGCCTCATGTACATATAGCAAATTCACTCATTTGAGCAAAACAGTCATTATATGATCTGCTGGACTGTTTCTCTCTCTCTCTCTCTCTCTCTCTCTCTCTCTCTCTTTCTCTTTCTCTCTCCTCGGGCCAGAAAATACTGTAGAGACCTTCAAAGAGCTGGGATCATTCTATTTCTTGGGTGGTAGCATACTTGCGTATGGTGTTAATGAAGAACTATTTGGACACAATTTACCATACAACACTGGAGTTATAGTTATTAAAATAAAAGTTTGGGAGGTCATGTGCTCTTGATTAGTGCATTACAAAACCCACTGACATGAACAAGACTTACATATTTGATAAAAACATAACACCATTTATGTAATAGCTTTAAATGAGTGTCTAAACTGACCTAGTTCTACCACAGTGGCCATTCTGAGCAGTCCATGATCTGACTTTATTTTTTATTTAATTTTCTCGAAAGGGATGCTATAATTAAACCACCAACTTTAATTTTAGAAAGTAAAAAAAAAAACAAAAAAAAAAAGGTCTAAAATCCATAATGAAGGTGCCTAATGAGAAATTTTGTTTAAATTAGTCAAAATGTTAATGTAACGGGAGCCAGCTTGTACGTGACAGACGTGCAGTGTGTGTAAACCTCACTCCCCTATCCTTAAGAGGCGCACTAGTGACTGATGCTTGTGGCTGTAGCCTTTAGCCTTCTCGTTAGCACACCCGCCTCCCATGCCGGCCCGGCTGACGCTGGTTCAGATACCGATCGGAGCAGGTCGAGCAGGACTGGCTACATTAAAACTTTACGGTAAAGTTGTATTCATTAACATTAGATGAACATGTACTAAAAATGAACACGTGCTTTTACAGCACTTATTGATCTTGATTAGTTATATTTGTGTTAATTGAAACATACGGTATACCAATATTTTTTTTTTTTTAAATAAAACATTGTATACGTTAACATTACCTAATATATTATAAACTAACTAGCAATGAAAAAAAATTCACCAAGTTTGATAAATGCTGTAAATTATTTAAAAAAATATTGAATATTAATTTGTTGTTAAATAAAACCTTAGTGAAAAGTGTTACCATCAGAATAAATTAGAAGTACTGTGAAAAAAATAAATAAAATAAATAATATACTGGAATTATCGACATCATTATCTGGATGGGATTAAATCTCTCGGAGGACAGTAGAGTAAAATTTTCTTAAAAAAAAAAGTTTTGTGAGAGAGAAAAACAAAATTTTATTTAATTACAAAGTATGTCTGTGAAACACAAATTTACCCAACAACCACAAGGAAAACCAGCCCTGCCTAACTAGGGTTCCCTATCTGTGTCGATGTAGTGACACTAGGGGTCACTCTTGGGAGCCCGAGACACCTCTGGTCTTTGATAAAAGGCCAATGAAAATTGGCGAGTGGTATTTGCATGCCACTCCCCCAGACATACGGGTATAAAAGGAGATGGTATGCAACCACTCATTCAGATTTTCTCTTCGGAGCCGAACGGTCATGCTCACTGAGCTGAATTCCCACGACTGTTCATTCACCTCTGCTGGATCTGACGGCGCATTTCAGCAGCTTCTCCCCCCTCTGCACTGGTGCAATGCAGAGAATGCCCCTGGGCGCTTCAGCAGAAATAAGAGTATATTTCTCAAAAAGAGTATATTTCTCTAAAAGAGCGGCACACACGGAACATCTTTTTAAAGATGCGTCTTTTTAAAGATGCTTTTCCGACTGTGTGTTATTCCTGGTTGCGCTCGTTATCTCTCGCCTTCTGACGGTCACGATCACTGTCTTTCGTGTCTGGGCACTGCTCACGTGGAGACAGCATTCGTGGATGGTCATGTTCTCATCGCGAGGACATCTCCATGGCAACGATGCGGTCGCGGCTCGCCTTCGTAAGAAAGCAAGCAACCCCAGAGGCTCCCCGCCTCGGTCCTTTTACCCACGGGTATGAGGCCAGCGCGGATAGCACTGGGGGCGATTTGGGGACCCCAATGGGACCACCTCTGCCGGGTACCCCCCATGGACCTCCCATTCCCCAGCACGCTCGTCTGCCCCGATCGGGCTTCCGGATGAGTCTGCCGGCTCGTCTCATGGCGAGTTCGACCTCTTATTCGGAGCCCGCGAAAGTGATGAGCTCTCGAGCGCAGCATCGGAGAGCGGGCTTGTCCAGTCGGACGCGGAAGCCTCAGCTGGGCTCCTCCCTTCGGGGATGATTGCCCAGTCACAGGCTGATGTGAAGATGACGACATGCTTTCCCGGGCAGGAATGGGGGCGGGGCGTGGCTTTGAGCGGCGATTGGTGCTCTCACACCTCAGCCGACTAGGGCTTCGGGTCAACCGGAAAAAGAGCGAGCTCCTCCCGGTTCAGAGCTTCTCCTTTCTCGGTTTGGAGTTGGACTCAGTCTCTTTGACAGCGTGCCTCATGAACGAGCACGCCCAGTCGGTGCTGGCCTATTTGAAGGCGTTCAAACAGGAAACAGCGGTTCCACGGAAACTTTTTCAGAGGCTCCTGGGGCATATGGCATCCTCGGTGGTGGCCACCCCACTCTGGATGATGCATATGAGACCGCTTCAGCACTGGTTTCAGATTCGAGTCCCGAGATGGGCATGGTGCTGCGGGACAAATCGCGTGGTCATCACGCCGGTCTGTCACCATCTTTTCAGCCCTTGGACCGACCTCTCGTTTCTACGGGCAGGTGTTCCCCTAGAACTGGTCTCAAGGTGCGTCGTGGTCACGACGGATGCCTCCAAAACGGGCTGGGGCACTGTATGCAACAGGCACGCATCTGCTGGCTTATGGATGGGCCCGTGACTGCATTGGCACATCAACTGCCTCGAGTTGTTTGCAATTCTGCTCGCCCTGCAGAGGTTTCGGCCATTGATCCAGGGCAAGCACGTGTTAGTTCAGACAGACAACACGGCAAAGACCGCCAAGGCGGTCTGCGCTCTCGTTGTATGTCACAACTCGCCCGCCATCTCCTCCTCTGGAGTCAGCAGCACTTCAAGTCGCTGTGAGCCATTCACATCCCGGGCAACCTCAACACTACAGCGGACGTGCTGTCACAACAGGTTACCCACAGGGGAGAGTGAAGACTCCACCCTCAGGTGGTCCAGCTGATTTGGAGTTGATTCAGACAGGCACAGGTGCACCTGTTCGCCTCCCAAGAATCCTCCCCACTGCCCGCTCTGGTCCGGGGCCCCCCTCGGCATGAACACGCTGGCACACAGCTGGCCCCCTGGCATGAGCAAATATGTGTTTTCCCCCAGTGAGCCTGCTTGCACAGACCCTGTGCAAGATCAGGGAGGACGAGGAGCAGGTTGTCCTGGTAGCACCCTACTGGCCAGCACAGGCGTGGTTCTCGGACCTCACGCTCCTCGCGACAGCCCCCCCGGCGAAAGGATCTTCTTTCTCAGGGATGGGGCACCATCTGGCACCCACGACCAGACCTCTGGAATCTCCATGTCTGGCCCCTGGACAGGACGCAGAACAGCTGCAGTGGTAGACATGATCACTCAGGCTAGGGCCCCCTCTACAAGGCACCTGTATGCCTTTTAAGTGGCATCTGTTCGCTAAGTGGTGTTCTTCCTGATGGGAAGACCCCCAGAGATGCGCAGTCGGATCAGTGCTTTCCTTCCTGCAGGAGAGGTTGGAAGGGAGACTGTCCCCTTCCACCTTGAAGGTGTATATTACTGCCATAGCAGCACACCACGACGCAGTCGACGGTAAGTCCTTAGGGAAGTACGACCTGATCATCAGGTTTCTAAGAGGCGCCAGGAGGCTGAATCCCCCCAGACCGTGCCTCGTTCCCTCATCGGACCTCTCTGTAGTTCTTCAGGGTCTACAGAGAGCCCCATTTGAGCCTTTGCAGTCAGCCGAGCTTAAGGCACTCTCCTTGAAGACTGCCCTCCTGACTGCGCTCACTTCCATTAAGAGGATAGGAGACCTGCAAGTGTTCTCTGTCAGCGAAACGTGCCTGGAGTTCGGTCCGGGCTACTCTCACGTGATCCTGAGGCCCCGACCGGGCTATGTGCCCGAGGTTCCCATGACCCCTTTTAGGGACCAGGTGGTGAACCTGCAAGCGCTACCCCAGGAGGAGGCAGACCCAGCCCTGTCGTTGCTGTGTCCGGTGTGTGCTTTACGCATCTATTGGGATCACACGCAGAGCTTTAGGATCTCTGAGCAGCGCTTTGTCTGCTCTGGTGCACAGCAGAAAGGAAGCGCTGTCTCCAAGCAGAGGATCGCCCACTGGCTCATTGACACCATAACTATGGCATATCACGCCCAGGACATGCCGCCCCCGGTAGGGCTACGAGCCCATTCTACCAGGGGTGTAGCGGCCTCCTGGGCCCTGGCCAGGGGTGCCTCTCCAACAGACATTTGCAGAGCAGCAGGCTGGACAACACCCAACACCTTTGCAAGGTTCTACAACCTCTGGGTGGAACCGGTTTCGTCCCAGGTAGTGGCACGCAATACAAGCGGATAACCCGGGATAGCCGGCCGGGTGTATCGCTTGCACATAGCGCCTTCCACCTCCTTTTGAGCTGAAGACATGCGCCATTAATTCCCTGTAGTGTTCACAAACTTTGTTCCCTGGTTGACTTCCTCCGAGCCCTGTGGCAGTCGAATTTTCGGAGAGACTCGCTGCCGGCCCAGTACATGTACTAACTAAGAGTCCTGTTCTGGGGTAGGTGCTCTGCATGTGGCGGTTCCCTGTAAGGCTAACCCCATGCGATATATATCTTACGCTAGTTCGTTTCCCTGTTGGCAAACTGCGTCTTCCTTGGGCAGAGCCCCTCTACCCCAGTCTCCATCTTTGTAGTAACTCCTCCCCCATTGGGTAGGATCTACCTTGAAGACCATGTGACGTATTTTTCCACTTAAATACCCCCCCCCCACCCCCCCTTTGGGCGAGGTGTGGTCTCCGCGATGTCTTCCCCTTGGGAGGGACACCCCCCTGACTAGACCTGGTGGCCCAGTCAGATAATCCCCCATCTTTTTTAGGGAGTGGAAAAAAAGAAGGGGAAAAGAGGCCACGACTGGGTTAGCCTGTCTGTATCTTTTGGGTAGTTGACTTGTCCCCAAAGGGCCGTTCGACACTCATAACTATGTTTGGGGAGGTTACGTGCTGACCTGTGCTTTAAGTAAATGTGAACTTGCAAGACTAGCGACAAGCTCTCTAATGTTTTTAGTGGTCATGGGTCTTGCACCAGTTGTAAAGAGCCATTTGATAGATGTAAAATTTTGAGTCAGCACTGATGCTGGCAAGCTAAACTTCACTAAAAAGTACAGGCAGGAGTTAAAATCAGAGATGAAAAAAAAAAAAAAAAAAAAGGGCCCGTCAGGGGAAGTCAGACTGTGTCCACAAAAACCCGCCATGACAAGACAGGCCTAGTGAAACACTCCAGTAGCTTTTCCCATTACCCTTCACAACACACTTACCCTGCTCTTGCACTCATACACACATATACACACACACTTTCTGTGCTGAAAACTTTGTCATCTGCAATTTGTCAGTGCAGTGTGTGCCAGAGTGAGTGCACTGTGTATGAGGGTGAATGTTTTTGACACTTATTCTAACCCCAAACTGCTGCTATACTTCTCACCAGTGTTTACACCAAATGGCTTGATAAACCTATTTTACACATCATCCACAATTCGGAGAGAGACAGACAGGGAGAAATCATTAGGTGTGTGTGTATATTTCGTCCAAAAATTCTGTTTATATACTCATCATCACATTGTTTCAAACCCATTTGACTTGTTTTCCTTCTGTGGAACACAAAACCATATATTTTAAAGAATGTTGCAATGCTGATTTTCATACAATAAAAGTGGATAGTGCCTCTCTTTAAAGCTTAAAAATCCCCAAAAGTGTCATAAAAGTAGTTAATGCACCTCTTGCTTCATAAGTCTTCTGATGACATATGATTACTTTGTGTGATGAACAGAATTAAATTTAAGTTGTTAATTACTCTCAAATCAACTCCTGAATTCAGGGCCCAAATCAAACATGGCAAAATGTTCAAAACATCAAACCACGCAAAATACATACAAGATTCGACTCATCTGAGTGAAAATTCATCTGGTGGTTCAGGCCACATATGCAAACTTAATTCTTCCTAAACAGAACAACGTCAGTATATAGAAGTTTGTGAGTGTTGTTGATTCGTCATTGTCAAAGCAATTTTAGTCACTTCCTGTTTTTAGTTTCTATTTGCAACATGAAGTGCAGCAAATGATTCCTGTCTGGCATTAGCATCATCACAGAATTGAACTCTGTTAGCATATTGTGCACGAATAGTAGGTTTGATTTATATCCATTTTCCAGAGACACATTAATCTATCCAAGTATAAATGGAATGTGCCTACTTATTTGGAGTCGTGGTGCGAGGAACGGCAGCCGGTTGAGTTTTTGGTGCCCCCTAGCGAGTGGAGTTTTTGGTGCCCCCCTAGGGTAAGATTGTGCCCCCACAGGAAGTAGGTGCACCACGCAAACTGCGTGTATAGGGAGCGACAGTGCAGGTCAGTAATACTACATTGAAGATGAATAATATCAAGAAATTGACCATGTATTCAGATTGTCCCTTACCACATCCTTCACAGTTTAAGCAATAAATGCTTTTTGAGTATTAATAATAAAAAAAGTGTATATCCTTCCTTATATGCTGAGAACTTTTCTGACCCATGACTTATAAAAATTATTTCCTTCAATTATTTATCTTCTTTATATTATTTATGTATACATCTGTGTTGGTTTATATGTATTTTATTTTATTATTATTATTATTATTATTATTATTATTATTATTTACTTTATTTTATTTTTCCTTCACCTGTACTTCTTGTTTTTATGACTCAGTGATTGTATTCGTACATTGTTGGATCTGTGTATTTTGTACATCTTATTGAACATTTATACTGAACCTTCTGTTTTTCAATAAAAAAATAAATAAAAAAAATCCACAGTTTTAGCACAATGTGTGGACTTTTCAGACGGTCCCTTACCACACCCTCCACAGTATTAGCACGTTTCAGCACAATGTGTGGAATTTTCAGACGACCCCTTACTAACTGTATATAAAAAAATTTCCAACTTATATCAGTGTTAAATTAACGATCTGGAACGATTTCGCCATGACGCCATCTGACCAGTTTACGGGATAAATCGCGTAAAATCCCGTGCTGATTGGAAACAGGACGCATCATTTCATTTTAAAAAAGGGACAATCCCATATGATCGAAGTGCGGATGCAGAAAATCGTGAGTTTATCGGGAGAAATGGGAGGAGGGGTGGAAAACTAGGAGAAACCCGGTAAAATCGGAAGTGTTGGCAGGTACGTAATTTCATATACTGACTCAGGCTAGGTTTCCCGAAGCACTACGTTAGCAACACGTACTTAATCTCTAAAGTACGTTTCCCATAAGCATCGTTATCTAAGGGGCCGTTTACACGACAACATTTTCAGCTGAAACGGAAAACTTTTTATGAGTTTTGGCTGTTCGTTTACACGACAACGGCGTTTTGGGGCCTGAAACACGTAAACTTTTGAAAACGGGTTTCAAAGTGCAAGTTTTTGTAAATGATGCCGTTATCGTCTCTGTGTAAACATACAAAAACGAATTTGTGAAAACGATGACGTCATGCGCATGCGTATTTGTATTTGTATTTTAAATGTTATTTATTTATTTATTTAATTTTATTTGATGTACTTTTACCCTACAATTCATTCGCCCACCGCTTATGTATATAGCCTATAGACAGAGATGTGATGCCATGTACAGTATTCAGTGATATGCTTAGAATATGAAAACATGAGGCAGTGAAAATGCATGTTAGATCCAGTTTACACAAGATCTCTCTCTCCATCAGAAGATATCCATATATCAGAGTTCTGTCTGATATCCAAAACCAGTCAACATCAACAGCTTGTTATGTTAACTTACTTTCCTACCAGCCCAAGAGTCAGCAGGGGGAATACAGAAGAAGGCAGGAGACGAAGTGACAGTAAAAATGAGCAGAGTTTATTGAATAATCTTGAGAGTTCAGTCTATAGGCATGCGTGCGAGTACTTCAAAACAACGTGCGGACATTCAAAACTACAATGGCGGACTACAGGACTGTGTTTGTGCTGCTCAAGATTTTGAGTTTATTGACGCTTTTCCAACAAATGAATTGTAGTAATAAAGCAACCTCATCGTCCGTCCAGACAAAATTGCTCGATGTGTTCGCCATCTTCATTGTTTGTATTCACCGCTCTGTGGAAGAATGCTTATGTGCACAGGCGCGTAGTGTTTCTTTACAAAGTGACATCACCGACTACTGGCCTGGCATTCAAAATACAGCGTTTTTAGTAATTTTCACGGATCTGTGTTAACGGGGATTGTTTTGACAATGGAAAATCTTTTCTGTTTTAATACATCGTTATCGTGTAAACATACCCTAAGTAGTTCGGAAAAACGTTAGTAAATTAACGAGAGCTTTGAACCGCTCTTAAGTCTATTAAGTGCAACTTAAACGTATCTTTCTGGAATCTTTCACAGTTTATCAAAGACAATGGTACATTTAATAAATTGTATTAATATATTTTGATAATTGGAAAGCCATTGTAATCTATTTCAGAGGATAAAAAAGTATTGAAAAAATCACTATGAAATCAATAGGCAGTCTCCGCAGTCTGCACATGTGACATAATAGGTCTAAATTTACAAGACACGTAATACAGTATAACATTATATTAGCCTTCTTTGATAAGCATAATTGTAATGGCAATAGAAAGATGATGTGTTCTTATTAAACAGATTATTTAAGAAGACATATGTGAGTAATGTGACCAGGCATTTTAAAACTTAAATAAATATGCCTTAATAAATCATTAAAACATGGTTAACAGAGGAGATTAGAGTGAGAGTGTGCAATGAGAGATTCTCTCTCTCTCTCTCTCTCTCTCTCTCTCTCTCTCTCTCTCTCTCTTTCATCCTCCTCCTCTCCTTTCTTCCTCCAATGGCTGGTTCAAATCAGCTCTCCTATAGTCTTTTTACAAGGCAGTAACAAACTGCATGATGCATAATGGCAGTAAGGCTTCAAGTACACAGTACCTTCAACTAACCAGATGATCTATTAATATTTAGATAGGTCTATGAGTAGTTCAGTACTGATGCTCGTCATTTTAATCCTGTTCTGTTTGCATTTGTTCAGTTTCCAGCCAAAGGAACAAAACTTTAGGTTACGTGAGAGCTCCTTATGATTCACATAGCGTACATTCACGTTACATGCATTTATTGCATGACTTTCATTAATCTCTATGATTGAGCATCAATACATCTAAAACTCTGTCTTATTAAAGCCTTAAGTATTTCTTTAAATAAATTCTGAAATAGTTAGGTAATAAATTTCAGCGCCTCGACAAGGTTACAAACAACTTCCATGTCTGTCAGTATTTCCACCTTATTTTCATTTTGAGAAGACAAACTCCTGGATATACTGGCCAAAGTGATCAGCACATTTGGACTGGACAGCTCCCATAACAAAGAACTTAAGTTCTACTTTATAACAAGTGATCTACATCTACAATCTCACGGGGTGGCTGTGGCTCAGGTGGTAGAGCAGGTTGGCCACTATTCGCAGGTTTGGCGGATCAATTCCTGGCCCACATGACTCCACATGCTGAAGTGTCCTTGTGCAAGACACTGAACCCCAAGCTGCATGGCAGCACTGCCATCATTAGTGTGTGAGTGTGAATGGGTGAATGAGTCACAGTGTAAAGTGCTTTGGAACTGCTAAGGTTAAAAAAAAAAAAAGCACTATATAAGTGCAGTACCATTTATGTGCTGGATTGGGAAACAGGTGTTACTCCATCATAAAATAATGAGCAATCTTAGTTAAAATAGATAAAGCTTAATTTTGCAAAGTTATTGGGGAAACCCAGCCTCAGACTGCATTAGGATGTGCTTAGCAGGAGGGTCTGTTGCCTGGATGTGTTATGGAAGGTTATATGCTCTGGATTATGTATCATGAAACCCATTGAAATCAACAAGTTCTGATTAATTACATAATATACAGTAGCATTGTGTTTATAATTAAGCAAAGGAATTAATTGAGGAGAGGATCATTCCTGCCTCTGCTGTTATAGTGGCATAATGTTGATTGCCACAAAAAACATTTCGACTCACCCCTCCTTTTCTTGCCAGGACTTTTGTGTCCTGGCAAAAATCCAGGACAGTGATTCACTTACAGTGGAAGTGAATGTGGCCAATTTTTGGAGGGTTTAAAGGCAGAAATGTGAAGCTTATAATTTTATAAAAGCACTTAAATTAATTATTTTGTTAAAACTCATGCATTATTTGAGCTGTAAAGTTGCTTAAATTGACATTTTTACAGTCATTTTAAGGTTTTAGGGTTTGTTGACATTACATTGTCATGTCAACGAAGTTGTAAAATTGGCTATAAATTTACACCAATAAGGCTAGTAAGTGATTTTATTATATTAAAATCATGTTTACACATATTGTTTATGTCTTGTGGCTATACTTTTTAAAAAGTTAGTATTTTAAATTTCAAAAATAGGTCCCCATTCACTTCCATTGGAACTGCCTCACTGTAACCCAGATTTTTGCTTTTTTTTTTTTTTTTTTTTTTTTCCTAAAGAAAAGGAGGGGCAAGTCAAAATAAATTTTTGTGGTAATCAACGTTATGCCACAAATGCTGTTGATTGAGCTTAACTTGTATTGAACACGGAACATTCCTTTAAATTTATTTTGAAATTAGATGTTTCATCCAATCCACTATTATACTTTCCAGAAAGTTGGCAAAAAGGTGTACCTCCATACACACACATGCACAGATAGACCCCAAGTGGTGCTCAAGTACCTGCCCTTTTGGCCTCTGACTAGATAAGTGCCCTTTTTGCAAGACATTTTCTTTCCTATTTCTTTTTCTAATTTTATATTTTAGTTTTTAAATTTGGCCCATGGCATCAATTCTCAATTAAAAGCTTTTTGTAATGCCCGACAACTGCATTTGAGTTCTAATTCTGTGAGACCGCACAAGCCCCTGCCCCTCCCTCTTCGGCTTCCCTTGTCACAGCCACCACAGTTAATGCACGCAAATCAAGCGCCCTGCAGAGCAGCATCCACGTCTCCCTGACCTGCCTTCATTGGTGACAGCCAGGCAGGGCCGGTGTGGGATTCATATTCAGCCCGGGATGTCATGTCCAAGTCAGCCCACACCCAAAAGGGGGGTTGAAGGTGAAGATGATAACAATAAAACAAGATCACAGCAAAAATATGCAATATATGTAATTACTTGAAAATTATTTAAGCTCTCCATGTCATTATACCACATACAGCATTCACTAAGATTTTCACTTTGTCATAAGACATCATTGTATGTGTTGTAAAAATAAGTGAATGTTAAAGGGATCTTTGATCATTTCCTCACCCTCATGCCATCCCAGATGTGTATGACTTTCTTTTGCAGAGCATGAATGAAGATGTTTAGAAGAACTGTTGGTCCATTCAGTGCAAGTAAATGAGAAGCAGTGAGAAACAGATCAATAATTAAGTCATTTTTTACTATAAATTTCCACTTTCACTTTCATAAGCACTCTTCTCTCTTAAAAGTTCTTCTTCTGTTTTTGATGAGTTACATAAGCATATCACCCCCTACTGGAGGAGAATTTATAGTAAAAAAACAAAAAAACAAAAAAAAAACAAATATTGATCTTTTTCTCACCCACACCTATCACATCGCTTCTGAAGACATAGATTACACCACTGGAGTTGTATGGATTACTTTTATGCTGCATCTATGTGATTTTTGTACCTTGTGAGTTCTGATCACCATTCACTTGCATTGAAAGGACTAACAGAACTGAGAAATTTTTCTAAAAAGCTTCATTTGTGTTCAGCAGAAGAAAGAAAGTCATACACATCTGGGATGGCATGAGGCTGAGTAAATGATGAGAGAAATTTCATTTTTGGGTAAACTAATTTATTTTAAAGACTATCTAGGCACATAATAACACTATAGAACTGTAAATGTTTATAACTCTTTCAAGATGTACAAGCTCACACTTTAAATGGTCAGTGCTGTGTATTTTAGATAATTAAAATAGCAACAGATCCAGTGAAACAATTAAGGTTGAGTGATTGTTTTTCATTTTTACATGCCATTCAAAAGCGTGCCATTTTATAATGATAAGAGTGAAATAAAAGACTAAAAATAACACATTTGTACTTTTCTTTTACTTGGAATGTAAATGTTCAGGACAAAGGCAAAATGGTTACTGTCTCTTTAAGAGGGTTTTATCGCATGATACAACATTGAAGGCACTCTGTGCAGTTTGTTTAATTGACTTTAATCTTTTGAGAGCTGTAAAGTCCCATTATTTTCGTACCGTGTCGTGCTGTTGCATCTGTATTCATTTACTTTAAGTATTCTGTTATTTTGTGACAAAAAATAATTTTGCTATTATCATTCTGCACTGCTAGGGAAGAGGATTTCAGAGATTAATTGATCGAGATTGTGAGACTGCAGTCAGTATTAAACTTGTGATGATCTTGTAGGCTACCTGAAGCACATTCATCCATTCAGCTATTAGTAGCCTATCTGTTCTGGATGGATCTTCCGTGATCCTTCCCGCGCTGTCAAGTGAAGCGGCGCAACATCAGTTTCGTCTCTCACAGGCTACTCTCTCATTTGTTTGGGTGTGAGATGATAAAATACAGACTGCATCCGCTATTATACGGAACACAATTCTGATCCTTTCAATACCAGATGTTACGGACTGTGGCAATTGTTATGCGACATATGATAAAAGTTTGTCAATCAACATGCGGACCTAACCTGCCCAATTTTTGACCGGCCCAGCGGGAATTCTCCCGATCTTTCCTATTGCCACTCCGGCCCTGCAGCCAGGTAACGATAGTGTTTGCCCTAAGCTTCGGCATTGTTTGTCACTGTTGTGAAATTAAACCACTATTAAAACATCTTAATACAGCCAGACTAACTTAGGCAACAGCCCTCCATTAAGCTTAACAACAAGCAAGCTAATCTGGCATTGGCATAAAATAGCGTTGTGACGCCGTCGTCAATGAAAAACAAGTGAACTAGTTAGGCTAGTAGGCTAGTTCCTTTGTCAGGCAACTGAAACAAACAAATATGAATTACATGGTTAATAGTCAATCATATTTAGATATCAGAAACATTAGCCGACCTGTCACCCATCACAATAAAATTAGCAAATATATGATTCGGCCACTGTTTACATGCTCATACTGATTAGCAAAAACTTTAAGATATAGCCTAGTAAATTATCGACTCCCGTGACACAAAATTTACTGGTAATTGTAGCCAAGCCAGCTGATTGTCATTTTAATACAATAGTCCAGGGCCTTTACAAACTCAGATTTGAAATTTTAACTGTTCATCTAATTTTAATTTTAAAAGCAGGAGAATTATCCTGCTCCCTTCACCTCAGTACACAGAATGCACTTAGCCTAATTGTTGCAACTGTTTATGATTAAATTACTACTAGAGCACAAAATTGTTTACGAGAGCACAGTCAATTCTCATAGATCTAGCCTCTTAAATTTGCACCAGATTGATGCATTTAACTTTAAAATGTACAAATTTTCTTACGGGGGAGCATGCCCCCGGACCCCACCAGAGGGTCCAAAGTCCACCCACCACATATATATATATATATATATATATACATATATATATGTAAGTAAAAGATGTGCTACTGGATTTAACTTTATTTTTTATAAATAATTATGAGAGGGGTACCTTTTTTTTTTTTTTTTTTTTTTGCTTGAGCACCTGCCCTCAAAAATGTATGTGCACGGCCCTGCCTCCATAGTGAAAGTGCACCAAGCAGTGCAACAAGAAATTTAGCTTTAGTTACTGTATTCAACAAAGGTCAAAGTAAAAGATGACGAATGCGGGAAAAAAATACTGCAATCACAGACATTTCCATACAGGCAGGATTAGATTTTTCAGAGGCCACCGAGAAAAACACTAGGTAACTTGTTCCATTTTTTTATTTTATTTTTTGTATTCTATTCGGATTGGATGAAAAACAAAAAGTACGTCTGTAAAGCACACATTTATCTAACCTTCTCACTGTAAACTAACCCTGCCCAAAGGTTGTGTATGTAAAGCACCTGTTCTGGAAAAACAAGCTCAAATTAAGGGACTTGCCTCAACCAAAATAAGGAAAAATAAGGAATTTAGGATCGATATTAAAACAAACATAGTATACAGTAGCCTACATAAATTAACATATATATATATATATATATATATATTTGTTACATTGATAAACCCTTTTGTCTGTGGTTCCCTATCTGTCACTCACTCGACGTTGTGTCGATGTAGTGACACTAGGGGTCACTCTAGGGAGCCCCAAACACCTCTGCTTTTTTGAAAAAAGGCCAATGAGAATTGGCGAGTGGAATTTGCATGCCACTCCCCTGGACATATGGGTATAAAAGGAGCTGGTATGCAACCACTCATTCAGAATTTCTCTTCGGAGCTGAGCAGTTGTATTCAGTGCACTGAATTAAATTCCCTCCAAAGACGCACCTCAAAACTGCTGGATTTACGGCGCATTTCAGCGGCTTCTCCCCCTTTGCACCCGTGGAGTGCAGAGAACGCCCCCAAATTCCCACTCGCCAATTCTCATTGGCCTTTTTTCAAAAAAGCAGAGGTGTTTGGGGCTCCCAAGAGTGACCTCTAGTGTCACTACATCGACACAACGTCTCATTCCCTCCATTAGGGAACGGAGGTTACAACAGTAACCATGGTGTTTCATAAAAACATTATTGTAACAAAAATAATTTTATACAAGCGTTTAAAAATAATGTTTTCACTCCGAACAATTACAAGGGATTTTGTTCCCATTTTTGGTTGTGTTTTGAAAAAAAAAAAAAAAAAATTGGTTTTTGTTTTTGTTCCTTGAACCATTTATAGTCCCTGTTTATTAGTATTATAGTTTAATATGATGTGATGTTTAATAATGTGTGTGTGTGTGTGTGTGAGAGAGAGAGAGAGAGACCTACTACTAACCTACTAGAAAACGCCTACTAAATGCATGGAGAAAAAATCATATTTGGACCATTGGAAAAATGAAAGAAAAACCAAAGCAAATTGGAATGTTAACGGACCCAGAAAGTATAATCTGGCAGAATACCTCCGCACTGTAAGGGATCCAAAACAGAGACGGATCCTCACCAAATACAGGCTCAGTGATCACAGTTTGGCCATAGAAAAAGGCAGACACAGACAAACATGGCTTCCAAAGGAAGAACGAGTCTGTGCTCACTGTGACACTGGTGAGGTCAAGACAGAGACACACTTTCTCCTTCACTGTGAGAAATTTACACAGTGATCAAAAACAGATCATTTACAGAATCATTTACAGAAACAGATCAAATGCAGGTGTTACTGGGGGAGGACAATCATGCATCAGTTGCAGCAAAATTCATTTTTGAGCTGCACACCCTCAGAAACCAATTACTGCCTTAATGTACTTCAGTCACAGTATTTTTTTTTATGTTCATAATGTCTTGTTAAATGCTTATTTTATTGTATATTGAATAGTGTATATTGTTATTATAGGTTTTATTTAATTTTATTCATTACCTGGCACCTTATTTTAATTCTGTTTTTATTGTTATTTGTTACTGTTTTATTATAATTATTTGTCTTGCTTATCTGTTTTGTGTCTTAATGCTTTGTCAATATTGTATGTAAACACAATCATGCTAATAAAGTACCTTAAATTGTAAATTGTAATTAAAAGAGAGAGAGAGAGAGAGAGAGAGAGAGAGAGAGACTTTGACTTTTAAGGGTCTATTTATTTACAAAAAGAGAAAATTAAAAAACATTTTGAGAGGAGAGAACAATAAATAATAAAATAGGGAGGAAAACAAAATTCAATCAAACATACATCTAAACATAAATTTGCAAAACGCCTTCATCAACAACTTCACAAATACATTGATTTACTCCCCATTTGTATTTAAACATTTCCATATCATTGACCAGTTTATAGTAAGTAAACTAAATTTTACTACGAGATTTTAATAATCCCTTTAAAATGGACACAACATCAGTTGACCCAACACCATTCAGATGATTTTTTTCGTGACAGCCATATAGCCAATTTCGCCTGCCCGAATAAGAAACTGATTAAAACATGAGCTTCCCTACTTCTGCTATATTTTGGCCTGTAAATGAAATAAACAGGAGTCTGACACCACTCTTCTAATTTATAAAACAGTGGCTTAAGCCTTTCACACTTTAAAAACAAATGAAAAACTGTTTCCTGTTCTCCACAGAATGAACAGCCCTCCCCTACCTGTGGATCAAGGTGTGCTCTGTATCTGTTTGTAGCTATATTCCATGTACAATTCTCCACTGAAGGTCTCCGGACCTTTTCTCAATTGGTGGTTTGTACAAGGACCTCCAGCTACCTTTAGTGGAAACGTCTAGCCCAAACATCTCCTGCCATTTGGACTCTTTGACACTTTCTAGTGTATTAAGGTGCCATACTTTAACACACAGTGTGTAAATAGCTTTCTTTCCAGCAAAGGCTAAAAATTCCAGTGGAGGTGTCTTAAAAGATAGTAAGCTACCTTCTTTTTCTTGCCATGGTCCAGTCTCTGCTAAAACACTCAGCTCTGGAAAAACACAGTTATTTTAAATTACTGATTTCAGCCTTTACAATTACGAACCTTCCTGGTTCCACTTCAATTTTTGATAAGCCTTTAGCTTTAACAGTGGGAGAAAAAGAACAGCTACACCAGCACTTAAATTAGTTCCATGACTCAAAACATACTCTCCTTTCCACCATAAACCCCAATCAACTTCATTACTGTAAGTACTGTGGGTCTCTTGCAGAAAAGTAACACTCAAATCCTTCAAAAGTATAATTTCTGATAATATCCCATTCTTCCTCCCATCCCTTATCCCATTAATATTAAGGGATCCCAGCCACAAGATCTCCATGAGGGAAAAGGGAGAAAGAAAAAGCAGTAAAGAATGGACACTAGGTTGTAAGCATCATACAAGTTTTGTTTTTCCCCTCGTTAGTCTTTCTCTTCCTGTTTTCTTACTCTGTCTAATAGCGGTTATATGTTTTTTTAAGACAGAATCTCTTTTGTTGTGAGAGTTCTTCATAGCTACTCAATTTTCTTGCCCGCATCACAGAAGTAACAAACTTTTCAATGTCAGGAAAATAGTCACCTACTTCAACTCCTGCCTTTCCTTTAGTCTTGTCAAGAAAAGAGTTAATCTCTTCAACAGTGTATAGATCTTTATCAGCCTCTCCTGACACATCTGCCCACTGCTCACCATCTCTCATACCATCATCAGTAAACTGTGACAAAAACTCCAACTCATCAGTGAGGTTCTCCTCTGAGCCTCCTGCCTGAGCTCCATTATTCATCTCCTCTGAGCCTCCTGTTTTTTTCTCCAACATTCATCTCAGTCATATCCTCAGCAGCAGTCTGAAGCTCACTCTTATCAATAACATCAGTAACATTCACACATCCAGCATTAACACTGTTATCACTCACCTCCTCTGTGACTTCAACTTGTTCCTCACTTTTCTGCTCTGCTCCATCACTTCTGTGATGTTCAACAGCAACTTCAGTATCAGCTCGAGATGTGGACGGCTGTTGATCTTCTCTATGTGGACACACGAACCTTTTATGGCCCAAATCTCCACACTCAAAACATTTTAAACTCTAAGTGCTTTCATAAACCATGTACGAGTTTTCTCCGTTGTTCACACGGAAAGAAACTTCTAGAGTTGAAGTGAGGAACATATAGACCTGGTGTCTGAAAGAAAGCACATGTTTAAGTGCCGTGTTTTTACACCCGAGGGGAATCAGTTTCATGGGGCTTGCTATCTTCCCGAATCTCTGCAGTTCTTTTGTGATCGCAACATTCGATATAAACGGTGGGGCATTAGAGATCGTGATTTTCATTGCTGGAGCGGATAACGGCATAACCGGAACAAAAGTTTCTTTGACCCATATCCCGCTCACAGTCAACTGATTTATCAGCGATTCAGACTTTAAAAACACCACAATTGCTTTGTTCATCCGTGATGCCGACACTATATTATCAAAACCGACCTGCTCTCCGACAACTAAGAGCAGATCTTCCACTGTCACTCCAGGCTCCGGCACACACCTGCAGCCGTGCCGGAGTGACAGAGCTGACCCGGGAACAGACTCCATACTGGCGTCTGAGACCCGAACACACGTGGTTAATAAACCTCGACTTTTCACTTTTCTTTCCTCTGCTAAGATTTAAAACGATCTAACGAGGGGAAATATAAAGAAAATATTAATAATAATAATAATAATATATAGATAATAATCGCATTCGCTCCCAACAACACACTCAGCTCCTTCACACACTCGATAGAGAGAGAGACTTTGACTTTTAGGTCTTCTTTAATAATTCAATAAAAACGTAAAAGACCTATATTTAAAAAATAATAATAACAACAACAATTCAAACATACATATATACATAGAGGGAGAGGGGGGAAAAAATACCATACACTTAACACTTAAATATAAAATAGCAAGCAATCATCAACATCAACATCACAAATGCAGTGGTTTACAGCCCATTTACCTTTAAACATCTCCATACCATTGGCCAGTTTGTAATACATAAACTCAATTTTAATGCGAGATTTTAATAACCCTTTTAAAATAGACACAACATCAGTTGACCCAGCATAATTCAAAAAAAATTTCTTGATAGCCATATAGCCAATTTTGCCTGACTAAAAAGAAAGTTAATCAGAACATGTACTTCCCTCCTTCTTCTACTATACTTTGGTCCATAGATGAAAAGTGCTGGAGTAAAAACTTCCCCTAAAGTATGAACCCACTCTTCTAAGATACAAATAAATGTTGAAGCCTTTCACACTTTAAAAACAAATGAAAAACAGTTTCCTGCTCTCTACAAAAAGGACAACCTACCCCTACCTCTGGATCAAGGTGTGCTCTGTGTCTGTTTGTAGCTATAATCCCATGTACTATTCTCCACTGAAGGTCTCCAGACCTTTTCTCAATGGATGGTTTGTACAGGGACCTCCAGCAGCCTTTAGAGGAGGCACCTGGCCCCAGAACCTCCAACCATTTTGACTTGCTGACACTCTTCAGTGTGTTAAGATGCCACACTTTCACACACATAATGTAGATGGCTTTCTTATCAGCATCACCTAAGAAGGCCAGCTTAGGTGTCTTAAATGACAATAAGCAGCCCTCTTTTTCTTGCCATGTGCCAGTCAGTGCTGAGAAAAACAACTCTGGAAAATCACAATTGTCTGCCTTTTCATCAAAAGTTTCCATTGCCAGTCTATAGTGCTGAGGCAGAGACTCTAGAATCCGAGTCAACATGTTTTGTGCCAGCCTGACTGATTTTATTCCCAGTTGCTACATTTTCAGGGCTAATCCAAATTATTTTGTCTTTTAAGTGTCCAATCTTTGTCATATTTGCAGCCCACATGGCTTTTCTGAAAGTGTCCGATTTAAAAACATCCGAATCCAATGCCGAATTGAAAAACAGTGGTTCCTCCTTCAGCCATAATTTCTGTGTGCTATCTGCACTCCGTGACAAAGTAAAAAGTGACCATGACTTTAAAATTGATCTATAAAAAAGGCTCAAGCCACTTAAATCCAGTCTGTTAATGTCTATCAAGAACAAGTTGTGATCCAGACCCATGTTTCCAGCTCTTCTTAGGAGGGCACAGGCTACTTCAGCCCAGCTCACATCCTCTCCATAGAGCAGTCTTTGCACCGTCTGCATTCTGAATGTCCTGAGTCTCGCTCTGATGTCAATCAACCCCTGGCCTCCTTCTTGTCTAGGTAGATACAGCACCACAGCCTTCAACCAGTGCTGTCCCGACCAGAAAAAGTCCACTAGTCGTTGTTGTATTCCTCACATTAAATCCTCAGGAGGGTCAAGTATTGTCATTCTGTGCCAAAGTGAAGAAGCAACCAAGCTGTTCCCTATCTGTCACTCACTCGACGTTGGTGTCGATGTAGTGACACTAGGGGTCACTCTTGGGAGCCCGAGACACCTCTGGTCTTTGATAAAAGGCCAATGAAAATTGGCGAGTGGTATTTGCATGCCACTCCCCCGGACATACGGGTATAAAAGGAGCTGGTATGCAACCACTCATTCAGATTTTCTCTTCGGAGCCGAACGGTCATGCTCATTGAGCTGAATACTACTGTTCATTCACCTCTGCTGGATCTGACGGCACATTTCAGCGGCTTCTCTCCCCTCTGCACTGGTGCACTGCAGAGAACGCCCCTGGGTGCTTTGGCAGAAAAACTAGAGAGTATATTTTCTGAAAGAGCATTTTTCCCCTCTAAAAGTCTATATTTCTCTAAAAGAGCGCACACATGGAACGTCCTTTTAAAGACGCGTCTTTTTAAAGAGGCTTTTCCGATTGTGTGTTATTCCTGGTTGTTCCCGTTATCTCTCGCCTTCTAACGGTCACGATCACTGTCTTTCGTGTCTGGGCACTGCTCACGCGAAGGCAGCGTTCGCGGAGACAACGGGCTGGGATGCTGGTCACAACGGGCATGCAGCCGCACGGCCTCTGGACGGGTTCGCAACTGCATTGGCACATCAACTGCCTCGAGTTGTTGGCAATTCTGCTCGCCCTGCGGAGGTTTCGGCCGTTGATCCAGGGCAAGCACGTATTAGTTCAGACAGACAACACGACAACGGTAGCATATGTCAACCGCCAAGGTGGTTTGCGCTCTCGTTGTATGTCACAACTCGCCCGCCGTCTCCTCCTCTGGAGTCAGCAGCACTTCAAGTCGCTGCAAGCCACTCACATCCCGGGCAACCTCAACAGTACAGCAGACGCGCACAACAGGTTACCCTCAGGGGAGAGTGGAGACTCCACCTTCAGGTGGTCCAGCTGATTTGGAGTCGATTCGACAGGCACAGGTGCACCTGTTCGCCTCCCAAGAATCCTCCCCATTGCCCGCTCTGGTACGCCCTGACCGAGGCCCCCCTCGGCATAGACGCGCTGGCACACAGCTGGCCCCCTGGCATTCGCAAATATGCATTTCCCCCAGTGAGTCTGCTTGCACAGACCCTGTGCGAGGTCAGGAAGGACGAGGAGCAGGTCGTCCTGGTAGCACCCTACTGGCCCGCCCAGATGTGGTGCTCGGACCTCACGCTCCTTGCGACAGCTCCCCCCTGGCAAATTCCCCTGAGGAAGGACCTTCTTTCTCAGGGAAGGGGTACCATCTGGCACCCGTGCCCAGACCTCTGGAATCTCCATGTCTGGCCCCTGGACAGGACGTGGAAGACCTAAGCTGTCTCCCACCTGTGGTGGTAGACACGATCACTCAGGCTAGGGCTCCCTCTACGAGGTGCCTGTATGCCTTTAAGTGGCGTCTGTTCACTAAGTGGTGTTCTTCATCCCTCATCCCATTGATATTAAGAGAACCCACCCTTAAGAACTCCATACAGAAGAGAGAGAAAAAGAGGAAACAGATCAGATGGGAAGATACATTTTCAGCCATTATTTAGATTTTCCCCTCGCTTTTCCCATCCTTCTTCCTGATCTAGCAACAGTTAAGTGCTTTTTAAGACGAAATCTTTTCTGTTGTGAAAGCTCATCATAGCTACTTACTTTCCTAAACCACATTACTGAAGCAATAAACTTTTCAACATCAGGGAAGTAATCTCTTATTTCAACACCTGCTTTTCCTTTTGTCTTATCAAGAAAAGAATTGATCTGCTCAAGGGGATATAGATCTTTCACAACCTCCTTAGACACATCAGACCACTGCTCATCATCTCTCATTCCATCATCGGTATACTGTGATAAACTCTCAGTCTCATCAGCCATATTTCCCTCACAACCAAATTTCTGTACAGTATCATCATCAGCATCACTCTGATCATTTTCATCACCAACACTCACAGCTTTATCAGGTAAATGACTACATCCAGATTGCTCCACACAGCCAACATTAACAATAGAGTTGCTCACCTCCTGCTGCCCATTTACCTCCTCTGTAGCTCCTTTATCCTGCTCCTCAGCTCTCTCAGATTCTGTGTTATTTGCTTGAGGCTCAACATCGTTTCCATCACCACGAGATGTATAAGCGCGCTGTTCATCTCTATGCGGACACATAAAGCGCTTATGGCCCAAGTCGCCACACTCAAAACACTTCATACTCCCAGTGCTCGCATACACCATGAAAGAATTCTCTCCATGAGTAACACGGAAAGAAACTTCCAAGGTCTGCTCCGGGGAGTTAAGAAACATATAGACATATCATCTAAAATAAAGAACGTGTTTTAGTGCAGCGTCTTTACATCCGAGGGGGACTGCTTTTATGGAACTTGCGATCTTACCAAATCTCACTAACTCTTTAACGATAGCTTCATTAGATATGAAAGGGGGAACATTAGAAATGATTACTTTGGTTGCTGGAGCAGATAGCGGGGTTACAGGAACAAAAGTTTCCTTCACCCATATTCCGCTCACAGTCAACTCATTGACGAGTAATTCAGATTTTAAAAACACAACTACTGCTTTGTTCATCTGTGAAGCTGAGACGATGTTTTCAAAACCAAGTTTCTGACCGATAATCAAGAGCCACTCCTCCACTGTCACCCCGGCTTCTACAAACATTTTTGAAAGAATGGGCAGCTCCTGAGAGCAGCCCATTCTTTCACAAATGTTTGTAGAAGCAATCTGCATGCCTAGGTGCTTCATTTTATACACCTGTGGCCATGGAAGCGATTGGAACACCTGAATTCAATTATTTGGATGGGTGAGCGAATACTTTTGGCAATATAGTGTATATATATATATATAAAGAAAAGACACTGAAGATTGTTCACAATCACTCTTAGCAACGCTCTCAACAGCTCCTCCACAATCTCAAAGAGAGAGAGAGAGAGAGAGAGTCTTTCTCACACCTTGTATTTCACCAGAATGAAGTGAGGTGACATCATGAACCCACTCGAATGAAATGGCCATCATTCCTGTTGGCTAAGCACACTAAGTTTAGAGTGTGTGTAAAAGTGTATGTGTGTGTGCTATGTCAGAGAGACAAGAACCTGTCATTCTACAACACAAGCCAGACAACCGTGGCAACAGTCACCTGAATCAGCATCCATGTCAGCCTAAATATGGCTGCCATGTTATTTTCCCTCAAAAAGTACTGTGAGAAAGAAACAGCTCATGGTGAATATTGTTTGTTCAAAAACTCTGATTGTAGATTTAGAAGATATAAATCAAGGTACTTTTTTGACATTGCGAAAATGATGCTATGACGTTGTGGGTGGTTGCCAGGTCATTCTAATGTGTTTGCAGGGTTGCCAACTCTCACGCATTTGCTGTGAAACACACGTTTTCATGCTTCAGGCTCTTTAAATCCGCTGTTATGTTTGTTTGTTTTTTCATCATCATGGCAATTGGAATTTTGGACCGGCAAAGCAAATTTTGTTTAATTCATTTTGCATACCTCCCTTTATAAGCACTAAATATTTTCTTGATGCACATCTTTACATAACCAGTTCTCACTTGTGTGCACAGAATGTGGTCAAACTCCACACATGCAATCCATATGCAAACACTCAGTTTCAACATACGACTCTTCTGAACACATATTTAATGCAATTTATAAGCATCTTGTGTAAAATTGTATATTTACCCAAAGAATTATCAACTGATGAACAAAACCAAGAGCTCTCTTGCACAACGTATGCTCTTACATCTCTAACAGGAGAGAGTACCGGAAAGCGGGTGTTGCAAAACTCTTAAATGGGTCACATCCAATCAAGTTAAAATACAAGAAATTTCTCCACTTAGCTACATATAGAAATAAAGTGCTAATTAAATTAAGTAGTTTGTTTAGTGTAGAAAAGTTTGATTTCCCATAGCACCTTGAAGTAAAAAAATAAAATTCAGTAGGTTTCATCAAAATAAAGTTATCAAAATAACTCCAGTATTTACAAGTCCAGCGTTGTCCCAAAAGTACCACAGAAAATGCATATAAATGCATATATCATTACTTACATTTTGTTTAAAGCATTCTGTGCCTTTGAACTCTACGGTTGATATAACTGAGATTACAGTGAGTGGAAATCATTTGGCACCTAAGATATGTTGTGTTGTCTGTGTTGAGGCAGTGCCCATGCTGGGGTTTTGGCTCAGTCTCAGTAACTAAGGCAGATGCCAGTCGCCTGCTGGTTATGGCACATTGTAAGGGGCCTAATGGAATGGGAGCATCTCCATGCTGATTAACTGGGAGAGTGGCTTTCTGGCTGCATGGGCCCACATTGGCTGTTTGCCTAGCAGTTCAGTCAGAGCATATCTCAGCAACAAAAACACACAGAATCAACAATCCTACACAGACACAAATACACAAACAGCCAAACACTGCGCTCAGACACAGAAATAAATCCAGACACAAGCTTCATCTATCTACATACCGCAACAGCCAGTGGCAGCAATGCTGAAATTTTGCTGTCCACAGCCATTAGTATAACAGGCTCTACACAATGAAATACATTAGTGTGATTGCTCTGGGTGCAGACAGGGATAAGGAAAGAAGTTTACTAGATTTGTATTTATTTATTTATTTCAGTGAAATGCCCCAAAATGTCTCTGCATTATCAAGATCATCATAGCTCCTTGTCATAACAGCACAGAATTGATTAAAGATCATTGAATCATTTAATGGTTTAATAAAAAAGGTGTACAAATTCTAAAGTTCAGCACTGATTAGCTTCAATTTGTGTTTATAATTTATTTTTGTTTTAGAGGGAGAGTATTTTAACTAAATGTCATGCTGAATAAAACAGCACTGGTGGTAACCAGCAAATGCAGAACCTGCTGTGCTGGTGTCCACCTATGTGTTTAAGTAGCAACACACTCTCATAACCATACCATGCATGTGCCACCAAAACATTAGCCTTGGTCTGTTGCCTTTATCACCAAAAAGTCTGCCTTTGCCTGTGTTTTAAATGTCACTCTGATGCTGAATTCAATAATTTCAATACTTTACCTTTGGCTACATTTTAAAATGAAATCAATTGAATAGTCATTATTTATTGCTTTATTTACATTTACTCATTGCTTTTTTTTTTTTTTTTTTTTTTTTTTTGCTGTGGTACACCAAGGGAGTTTTGCGAAAAAAGAAAGAAAGAAAAAGCAATGTAAAATGACAACACTTTTCACTCCCACGTCTTCAAAAACTGCCCCTTGAGCAAGAGCACTGCACATCAACAGGTGGACACCAAAAGCAGCCTTCAGCATCTGTTTTCAGACATGTCAGGCAAGTGCATTGCTTTCATTGACATTTTACATTTTCATTTATTCATTTGGCAGACGCTTTTATCCAAAGCGAATTACAAGAGGATTACATTATAAGCGAATCATCTTAAGGAGACGGTGATACGAAAAGTGCTGTATTACAAAGTTTCACTAGCATCAGAATAGCAGTATTCAAGACAGATTAAAGTGCAACAAGAATTATTATTAATATTTTTATTTTTTTTGTGACTGCTTGTTTTTTGAAGACAGAAAGTGAGTCAGCTTCACGGATGGAGTTGGAAAGGTCATTCCACCAACGTGGTATGATGAAGCTGAAAGTCCGGGAAAGTGTTTTGGTGCCTCTTTGTGTTGGTACAACAAGGTGCCGTTCCTTAGCCAACCGCAGGCTTCTGGTGGGAACATAGATCTGCAGAAATTATTTTAGGTATGCTGGAGCAGACCCAGTGACTGTTCTGTATGCCAGCATCAGAGCCTTGAATTTGATGTGCATCAACCGGCAGCCAGCTTTCAATGAGAAAACTTTGCCGAATTTTATCTTTGCAAATTTAAATGTTGGGGTATAATTTTGTCAGCATGACATGATATGCTGGGGTATGATTTTAATTTCATTTAAAATCAGCAACATTTATTCACAGTGGTAAGTTATTAATCAGCAACAGTTTACATGTTTAACATGTTTAATCTATTGTTTTCTGTACACATTCTGCTCTGCTAAAGTGACCTGTTTCATTCTGGGTGTATTCCAAGTCTTCTGATCGCTTTGTGTTATGAACATATTCAAATTTATGTTTTTATTCCATGATCATGTTCACCCAGCATCCACCGTAACACATTCCACAATCATTCTAACATATTAAAAAATTGCTGCCAAAAGAAGGGTTACAACACGTCTCATGACTGATTATGACACGCTCAAGTTTGGATGTATGTCCAATATTTAAGATCTCCTTGGATGTCACAGCCAGAACAGAGGGGGAAGATTTCAAGCAATTTAAAATCTTCAGATTTACTGTGATCTCACACAATCCTATCTTCTTCTTTGTGACTATACTTGTATCTGCTTGTTCCTTGTATCTGGGTGCATCAAGAAATATTTGTATTTTAGTAAAGATTATAATGACAAATACTATTTAATTTACACAGTTAGGATACGGTAAATTTAGTGAATTATTTACAATAATCAGGGCTCTACAATGCAAGTGTTTTACTCGCATTTGCGAGTGAAAAGTACTGCTTGTGAATGCAGAAATTTATTTGGCCGCATGGTGCGAGTAACAGCTGACCTAACACCCAAAGTTATGAACTTATTATTGCAGCCTACCATCAAAATAAAAACTCCCTAATGTATCTTCCCTCATATACCAAATACTTTTAAAAGTATTTTGTTCACTCTCACATGGCTGTGAGAGCTGTCCTCTCCCTCCCTCTCTTTATTTCATGCGCACACAGAGACCGAAGGAGAGATATACCACGTGAAGATGGTTTAAGTGGAGTTTCTTGCTTGTTTTTTATGTGTCAAAATTACAGACAGTATTTTGAATAATGACGGATTAATCTCACGCTCACGAGCAAGATTCTGAGAAAAACAGCGAGTCAAATTAAAATGTGCGAATCCATAATATGTGCAATAACAGTAAACAGCATGTCAGCATCCTCGTCTAACACAACATGATAAGCAAAATCTCATGAAATCATGAACTGTCACTCTACAAATAACAGCCTCTTTGCACAAATGCGTGAGGAAGAGATGCACCAAACTTACAGTATTCTGCTTCTAACGCAGGTGCGCTGGCTGTTGCATGGACAAGTACTTGTGGGATTCTTTTTCTTGGATTGTCAATGGTCATGAAAATTCTATAACATCATAACCACACACTGCAAGACTGTAAAAACCTCTTAAAATGGCATACCATGTTGATGCTTTATAACGAGACCAACAAGCAGCTACATGGCTCTGAGTCAGACCAGTAGATATGTCAACTGCTAGAAATGTATCAAACATATCTATCGAGGTTATGCAAAATCCTTGACAATGCACATTCCCAAAAATCATTGTATTATAATCATAATTTTTCATTTCTCATGGCCATTGATGATAGTGCTCTATTGTGTGTGTACACGAGCAAACACATAGCGAGCAATGAGAGAGAGCGCTCATCCATGGCGGTGATATACTGTATGTATAGATTTATACATAAGTAGAGGGGGATTCAGGGTAAAAAGGACTGGAACCACTGGTCTGGCGCATATTTTCGTAGACAAACAATTAAAAAAACAACATATACAGACACAGAATCACTTCTTTGTGGTAGTTTATGTCATATAAAATGTATTAACATTGTATAACTTTCATGAATAACTCATTAAGCATTATTGCATTATACAACGCATAATAGACAGTTAAAACTGAAAATACATTAATGTAGTTATGAATGTCATGAAAGTTTGATTTGAAAGATTTAAATCAGAATCAGCTTTATTGCCAAGTATACTTACACATACAAGGAATTTGTCTTGGTGACAGGAGCTTGCAGTGTACAACAATACAAAAACAATACAAAAACAGCAGCAAGCCATAGATAATAATAAAATATAAAAAATAATTATACACATACTTACATACACACAGACACACACACATACATACAAACATACACACATACACATACGTAGTGCAAATCTAATACAAATCTGTTATCTGTCATGTACAGTGCAAAATACAAATCTGTTATGTACAGTGCAAATGTTATTTTTATTTTCATTTTTTATTTTTATTTTTTCAGAGGAATTAAATGGCAGAAGAGTTGGATGTGTTGGATAAATATAAAAAAGAATAAACTGTGTATTGCACAAAGTTATTGCACAATGGGGCAATTTAACTGTTCATGAGATGGAATAGCCTGAGGGAAAAAACTGTTCCTGTGCCTGACGGTTCTGGTGTTCAGAGCTCTGAAGCGTTGGCCAGAAGGCAACAGTTCAAAAAGGTAATGGGCAGGGTGAGTGGGGTCCAGAATAATTTTTCCAGCCTTTTTCCTCACTCTGGAAGTGTATAGTTCTTGAAGGGGGGACAACAAATAATCCTCTCAGCAGTCCGAACTGTACTTTGTAGTCTTCTGATGTCTGATTTCGTTGCTGAACCAAACCAGACAGTTACTGATGTGCAGAGGACAGACTCAGTGACTGCTGAGTAGAACTGTATCAGCAGCGCCTGTGGCAGGTTGAACTTCCTCAGCTGGCGAAGGAAGTACAACCTCTGCTGGGCCTTTTTCACAATGTAGTCAATGTGTGTCTCCCACTTCAGGTCCTGTGAGATGGTACTGCCTTGGAACCTGAATGACTCCACTGCTGCCACAGTGCTGTTTAGAATGGTGAGGTGGGTCAGTGTTGGGGTGTTCCTCCTAAAGTCCACAATCATCTCCACCTTTTTGAGCATCTTCATCTCAAGGTTGTTTTGACTGCACCAAACAGCCAGCTGTTTAACCTCCCTTCTGTATGCAGACTCATCATCATCTCGGATGAGGGCGATTACAGTGGTGTCTTCTGCAAACTTCAGGAGCTTGACAGAGGGGTCCTTGGCGATGCAGTCATTGGTGTAGAGGGAGAAGAGTAGTGGGAAGAACACACATCTCTGGGGGGCACCAGTGCTGATTGTACAGGTGCTGGAAGTGAGTTTCCCCTGTCTCATAAGCTGCTGCCTGTCCATCAGAAAGCTGGTAATCCACTGACAGATAGACATGGGAACAGGGAGTTGGAGTAATTTATTCTGGAGTATAGTTGGGATGATGGTGTTGAAAGCCGAACTGAAGTCCACAAAAAGGATTTTTGCATATGTCCCTGGTCTGTTCAGATGTTGCAGGATATGATGCAATCCCATGTTGACTGCATCCTCCACAGACCTGTTTGCTCGATAAACAAATTGAAGGGGATCTAGAAAGGGTCCAGTGATGTTCTTCAGGTGGGCCAACACCAGTCTCTCAAATGATTTCATGACCACAGATGTCAGGGCAACAGGTCTGTAGTCATTTAGTCCTGTGATTTTTGGTTTCTTTGGGACAGGAATAATGATTGAGCATTTGAAGCAGCATGGGACTTCACACTGCTCCAGTGATCTATTGAAGATCTGTGTGAAGATGGGGGCCAGCTGGTTAGCACAGGATCGAAGACACGCTGGTGAGACGCCATCTGGGCCTGAAGCTTTCCTCGTCTTTTGTTTCCGAAAGACCTGGCTCACATCTTCTTCACAGATCTTAAGTGCAGGTTGAGTAGCAAGAGGGGGGAGGAGGGGGGTTGCAGGAGGTGTTGGTGTTTGTGTGAAGTGAAGGTCAGAGTGGGTGTGGGGTGTGAGATTGGGTCTTTCAAATCTGCAGTAGAACTCATTCAGGTCATCAGCCAGTTGTTGGTCCACCACAGGGTTGGGGGTAGGAGTCCTGTAATTTGTGAGTTGTTTCATGCCACTCCACACTGATGCAGGGTCATTAGCTGAAAACTTGTTTTTCAACTTCTCAGAGTATCTTCTTTTAGCCACTCTGATTTCCTTGTTCAGTGTGTTCCTGGCCTGATTGTACAAGACTTTATCCCCACCCCTGTAAGCATCCTCTTTGGCCTGATGAAGCTGCCTGAGCTCTGCTGTAAACCATGGTTTGTCATTGTTGAACTTTAAATAAGTCCTAGTAGGAATGCACATATCCTCACAGAAACTGATATATGATGTAACAGTATCTGTGAGCTCATCCAAGTCTGTGGTTGCAGCCTCAAAAACACTCCAGTCCGTGCAATCGAAGCAGGCTTGTAGTTCCCGCTCTCCTTCATTGGTCCATCTCTTTACAGTCCTTACTACTGGCTTGGTTGATTTTAATTTCTGCCTGTAGGTTGGAAGAAGATGAACCAGACAGTGATCACAGAGTCCCAAAGCTGCTCTAGGGACAGAGCAATATGCATCCTTTATTGTTGTGTAGCAATGATCCAGTATGTTCTTGTCTCTGGTGGGGCAGGTAATGTGCTGTTTGTATTTGGGCAGTTCACGTGTGAGATTTGCTTTGTTAAAATCCCCAAGGATAATAATAACTGAGTCTGGGTATTGTTGTTCTGTGTCTGTGATTTGATCAGTCAGCTGTTGCAGCACTGTGTTCACACACGCGTTTGGCGCGATATACACACTCACCAGAATAAACGAGGAAAACTCCAGTGGCGAGTAGAATGGCTTACTGTTAATAAAGAGCACTTCCAAATTAGGACAGCACATCCTCTTTAACTTTGTTACATCTGTACACAAACTTTTATTGATGTAAAAGCATGTTCCACCTGCTCTCGTTTCCCCCGTTAACTCCGTGATGTGATCCGCTCTGAACAGCTGAAAACCCGGCAGATGTAACGTGCTGTAATGTAAATGTTGATGAACTAACTACTGATCTGTTAAGAATTAGGCCTACCTACATTATATGTTTGTTAATGGCAAATGGAAGTATAAAGTGTCATCAATATATTATTAGTTTATAAGTGGCTTAAGGAGATCCGTCAGGACTGATGTAGTTTGGTGCTGTCTGTAAGGTTAATTTAAGAAAAAGGTTTATCAGAGAAGATGTCCTTTGTCATGTATGATGAATCTTGTGTTAATGAATTCCGTAGTTATATTTTTAATGCATGTATGCTCTGTTGTGATACATTACCAGATGTATCAACCTGGGGACGGTTGCACCAGCTATACTCACAAATTAGCCTAGTTGTGGCATAAATGGTCTTTAAGTCACAATTTACGCACTACTAAATATGTGAGCGATGCACCATTAAACTTAGATAGAACTTAAACCTATGTATGAAGTAAATATTTACAGAAGCCTCCGAGTAGGAGTAACGGATGGAATAAAAAAGCAGACTCATTTAATGATATCCATGAGCTCATGTTTTGGTTGACAGGCTTCAGTCCTTTCGACATACACTATATTGCCAAAAGTATTCGCTCACCCATCCAAATAATTGAATTCAGGTGTTCCAATCACTTCCATGGCCACAGGTGTATAAAATGAAGCACCTAGGCATGCAGACTGCTTCTACAAACATTTGTGAAAGAATGGGCCGCTCTCAGGAGCTCAGTGAATTCCAGCGTGGTACTGTGATAGGATGCCATCTGTGCAACAAGTCCAGTCGTGAAATTTCCTCGCTACTAAATATTCCACAGTCAACTGTCAGTGGTATTATAACAAAGTGGAAGCGATTGGGAATGACAGCAACTCAGCCACGAAGTGGTAGGCCACATAAAATGACAGAGCGGGGTCAGCGGATGCTGAGGCGCATAGTGCGCAGAGGTCGCCAACTTTCCGCAGAGTCAATCGCTACAGACCTCCAAAGTTCATGTGGCCTTCAGATTAGCTCAAGAACAGTGCGTAGAGAGCTTCATGGAATGGGTTTCCATGGCCGAGCAGCTGCATCCAAGCCATACATCACCAAGTGCAATGCAAAGCGTCGGATGCAGTGGTGTAAAGCACGCCACCACTGGACTCTAGAGCAGTGGAGACGCGTTCTCTGGAGTGACGAATCACGCTTCTCCATCTGGCAATCTGATGGACGAGTCTGGGTTTGGCGGTTGCCAGGAGAACGGTACTTGTCTGACTGCATTGTGCCAACTGTGAAGTTTGGTGGAGGGGGATTATGGTGTGGGGTTGTTTTTCAGGAGCTGGGCTTGGCCCCTTAGTTCCAGTGAAAGGAACTCTGAATGCTTCAGCATACCAAGAGATTTTGGACAATTCCATGCTCCCAACTTTGTGGGAACAGTTTGGGGATGGCCCCTTCCTGTTCCAACATGACTGCACACCAATGCACAAAGCAAGGTCCATAAAGACATGGATGAGTGAGTTTGGTGTGGAAGAACTTGACTGGCCTGCACAGAGTCCTGACCTCAACCCGATAGAGCACCTTTCGGATGAATTAGAGTGAAGACTGCGAGCCAGGCCTTCTCGTCCAACATCAGTGTCTGACCTCACAAATGCGCTTCTGGAAGAATGGTCAAAAATTCCCATAAACACACTCCTAAACCTTGTGGAAAGCCTTCCCAGAAGAGTTGAAGCTGTTATAGCTGCAAAGGGTGGGCCGACGTCATATTAAACCTGCGCACTATGCGCCTCAGCATCCGCTGACCCCGCTCTGTCATTTTACGTGGCCTACCACTTTGTGGCTGAGTTGCTGTCATTCCCAATTGCTTCCACTTTGTTATAATACCACTGACAGTTGACTGTGGAATATTTAGTAGCGAGGAAATTTCACGACTGGACTTGTTGCACAGGTGGCATCCTATCACAGTACCACGCTGGAATTCACTGAGCTCCTGAGAGCGGCCCATTCTTTCACAAATGTTTGTAGAAGCAGTCTACATGCCTAGGTGCTTCATTTTATACACCTGTGGCCATGGAAGTGATTGGAACACCTGAATTCAATTATTTGGATGGGTGAGCGAATACTTTTGGCAATATAGTGTATATGATGATGTTGGCATTTACACTTGTTTACATTTACAGGAGAAATCATTATGTAAAAAACTTACCTCTTCATCATGAAACCAGTCTTGTGCACTTTCCTGTTTATGCCACTGACTTAGTTACAAACTAACTAGTTGTTACTTAACTCTTAGTGTGAACTTACGCAGAGCTGGCGCAACCCTACTCTGTGCACCAACTGTGCCCCTAAATACCACTATGCACAACACCCCCCAATCAATTGGTGTTTATTAATATACATTTTAATGTGTAAAGTATATATATATATATATATATATATATATATATCACACACACACACACACTATAATGTATATTTTAACTACATTTACCTGCCTGCTACATGTTGTATATTGTTTATAAGTGGTTAAGTGTAGTAGGGGTGGGGTTTTGTTAGAGGATCTAGAATATAGATATAATTGTATAATGTAACTGGAAAGTAATCAAGAGGAAGATGGATGGCCACAAGCCATCAGACAAAGCTGAGCTGCTTGAATTTTTGTGCCAGGAGTGGCATAAAGTCACCCAACAGCAATATATATTTATACACACACACACACACACACACACACACACACACACACACACACACACACACACACACACACACACACACTGGTGCACAAAAGTTTGGAATAATATACAGATTTTGCTCTTATGGAAAGAAATTGGTACTTTTATTCACCATAATGACATTCAACTGATCACAATGTATAGTCAGGACATTAATAATGTGAAAAATTACTTTTACAATTTGAATTTTTTTTTTTTTTTTTAGAATTTCTTAAACTACTTCAAAGAGTTCTCATCAAAAAATCCTCCACATACAGCACCGACAGCTTTGCAGATCTTTGGCATTCTAGTGTCAGTTTGTCCAGATACTCAGGTGACAATTCACCCCATACTTCCTGTAGCACTTGCCATAGATGTGGCTGTCTTGTCGGGCACTTCTCACGCACCTTACAATCTAGCTGATCCCACAAAAGCTCAATGGGGTTAAGATCCATAACACTCTTTTCCAATTATCTGTTGTCCAATGTCTGTGTTTCTTTGTCCACCTTTTGTTTTTGATTTTCTGTTTCAAAAATGCCTTTTTCTTTGCAATTCTTCCCATAAGGCCTGCACCCCTGAGTCTTCTCTTTGCTGTTGTACATGAAACTGGTGTTGAGCAGGTAGAATTCAATGAAGCTGTCAGCTGTGGATATGTGAGGTGTCTATTTCTCAAACTAGACACTCTGATGTACTTATCTTCTTGTTTAGTTGTACATCTGGCCTTGCACATCTCTTTCTGTCCTTGTTAGAACCAGTTGTCCTTTGTCTTTGAAGACTGTAGTGTATGACTTTTGTATGAAATCTTTTTATTTTTATTTATTTATTTATTTTTTTGTGGCAATTTCAAGCATTGAATAACCTTCATTCCTCAAATCAATGACTGACTGATGAGTTTCTAAAGGAAGCTGTTTCTTTTTTTGCCATTTTTGACCTAATACTGACCTTAAGACATGCCAGTCTGTTGCATACTGTGGCAACTCAAAAACAAACACAAAGACAATATTGAGCTTTATTCAATGAACCAAATAGCTTTCAGCAGTATTTGATATAATGGCAAGTGATTTTCTAGTACCAAATTAGCAATTTAGCATGATTACTTAAGGATAAGGTGTTGGAATGATGGTTGCTAGAAATGGGGCCTGTCTAGATTTGATCAAAAATGACAACAGTAATGTCCTGACTATACTTTATGATCAGCTGAATGGCACTTTGATGAATTAAAGTACCAATTTCCTTCCGAAACAGCAAACTCTGTACATTATTCCAAACTTTTGGCTGCCAGTGTGTGTGTGTGTTTGTGTGTGTGCGTGTGTATATATATATATATATATATATATATATATATATACTCACATATTACGATTATTCAATATATCAATTTGAACAAATATTTGCTGATTAATCACAAATCTGCTTCTTTCCATTCTTATTCATTGGTATCAGCAACCTTTTTGGTTGACTTCTGCTAACTAACCTGAACCACCATGTAAATTCGTGATGATGTAATCTGGTATTTTAAGCAGGGTGTAGATAACCTATTTGAAATTTACAGCACTGTTCTTGACCAAAATACTCTTGCTTCAGCAGCTTTACTGGAGGAGCAGACATTTATTTCATGTAAAGTGCAAATAGTATGCTGGGAAGCAAATTTCAGACCTTAGACAGCAGTAAGACAGCACCTTCAGCGAGAAGAGATGGTGAGCACACAGTTAGGAATTTGTTAAGTGCATTTAGAGCCGGCACTGAAATTGAGGAGTGTGCCACAAAGAGAGAGAGAACATATCCACTGTCGCTCACATTGTTAGAAGAAAAAAAATTAACAATGTTTCAGACTCGTTTTAGAGCTGCCTTCTCCACAACACTCTTCCTCTGTCCACTGCCCAGATAAGTTCTTTGCCAGAGCAAAAGAGATTTTCCTTTCCCTCTTTCGCTCTCTGCTTTTCCTCAGTTCTCTGTCTCTTTCACTTGTTTTTCAACTGCAGCCTTCACAGGTGTCTGGGAGAGTGATGGGATGAGAAATTCTGCCAAACAAACCGCCACCAGCTACCAGTAGCCTATATTTTAATATGATAATTTTAGTCTTGTATCTACTATTAATGTTTGTATTGTACTACACATCAATTTAAGAGGTTAAACTTGTTACATGGCTGACATGAGTTCAATGGAAGATATTCCATTGTGAGTGAATATTATATTGTACAGCCTCAGTTGATAAAGCAAGTAAAACCGTAATACTGCAATAGTACGTCTGCACTGCACACAATAATACTGTAAACTAAAAACATAAAACAAGGATTTAATAATGATGGGGATGAAATATACTTTATTAAACATGAAATAATATGCAATATAAAAATGATAATAATACATTTAATTAATTTATTTCACTGATAAGGACAGAGACAAGGGACAAAACATGCTTTTATTTTTATACAAAATTAATTTGAAATTGATAAATTTGTAGACAAAGTTCTCAGCTAACGAACCATGTAAGTTTTTTCCTGAAAACTGACATTTTAATCACATCATAACTTAACATCTTACTGTAAATTTCCCCTTTTTCTCCCAATTTGGAATGCCCAATTCCCAATGCACTCTAAGTCCTCGTGGTTGCTAAGTGATTCGCTTCAGTCTGGGTGGCGGAGGACAAATCCCAGTTGCCTCCACGTCTGAGACAGTCAACCTGTGCATCTTATCAAGTGACTTGTTGAGCGCATTGCCACAGAGACATAGCGCGTGTGGCATAAGCTTCACGCCATCCACCGCGGCAACCACGCTCAATTCACCACGCGCCCCACCGAGAACAAACCACATTATAGCGACCACGAGGAGGTTACCCCATGTGTCTCTACCCTCCCTAGCAACCGGGCCAATTTGGTTGCTTAGGAGACCTGGCTGGAGTCACTCAGCACGCCCTGGGATTCGAACTAGTGAACTAGTGAACTCCAGGGCTGGTAGCCAGTGTATTTTACCACTGAGCTACCCAGGCCCCTGAATTATTCCACAGTTCTTAACAGAAATTATCACAATGGGAGTGACGAAGTTGACATGTTGAAGCTGTGACCGCAGAGACCAAAACATTGTTTGTTTAAAATATGAAAAAATATCAAACTTACCAGACCATGTGTCCTACCGTTGCATTCACCATGAGCAGGAAGTGGGAAAGGGGCTCTCAGAGTTATAGCTGACCATGACATTGTCTGATATATTCAGGATTATAAAAGTTGATGCAAAGTGAGGACACAACTTTGATAGGCAGTTTTATATGTAAAATACAATTTAAAATTCAATTTATGTATTGTTTGATGTCTTACAGATCCCTACCTTTCATTTGATAATTATATTTGTTTAATGTGTTGCATTTTAAAACACTTTGTTTGGCAATTTAACATTGTGACCTCTTGCTCAGGACAGGTTAAGTTACAAGTGCTTCCAAGTATAGAGCATGCATATATTGTTTTTAAGTAATGAATGCCCTGAGTATACACATTTCCATTAGATTTAACTTTTCCAGTATTTTTATTATTATGGATTTCTTAATTTTTAAAATAAAGATGACTTTTTTATGTAAGACATGTTTTGTCCCTAATTTCAAGAATCAGTGCTTTAGCACCAATGTTATAAATAGATTGTTACACACTTAACAAATTAATATGTACATTACTTTGCTTTGAAATCGGTACATTTTAAACAACTTGAGATTATTATACATTTCATGGGGAATTACCTAGTAACTTGTACCTACAGTACAGTGGCTTTTAAACAGACTTGTAAACAGACAATCTGTTAAAAGAACAATAAGCAATAGCGTGTGCATTTCTGCTACTGTGGTAAAAGAAATAAGAAAACAGTGGCACACACACTCTTAGGGAACATGGAAACTACAGCAATATTATAAAATACTCCAAAGTCATGAATATTAGTAAACATGTTACAGTAACTTCACCGGACAATGTAGATACATCACGATCGGTTAACAAACAAGTATTGTTTGATTTATAGAAGCATGACAAGCAATATAAGCTTCAACAACTCTACCAGACAAAATATCCAAGCATTATAACAAGTAAAGAACTTCAACAAACAGTTAACAGATAAACATCCATCCATACTGCAGAGATGTTGTCCTGAACTGTGTAACAGTGAGTGAATGAACTGAATAGCGTAGTTTCCCCAGCCAGAACACTTGACAGCTGGTAATCCTTTTCTTGTTTACGGGCATTATGTAATGATGTAAGGATGAACGACATAAGCCTGTGATTTCCAGTAGCGGTTTTAACCACCACGCAAACCATGCAATTGCGTGGGGCCCCGGATGTCGAGAGGGCCCCCACCCCGGTAGGAAAGCTACGCAAAAACCGCTTGAGGTGACATGTTGTTCTGGGTACACGTGCGAACACGCCATTGTCAGTGCTCTCAGAGTGGTTCACGTTAGAAGCTGCCAGGTTCAGGTTAGTAGGACTTTGGGTTTGGGTTTGTAATTTATGAAAAATGCATAGGCCTTCCGAACTTGTTTCACTCACACACTCAGATATGTGTGAACGGATGAGTTAGGGGCCGTTCACACCAAACATATTTTTGTGTGTGTCTGCTCTGTTTTTCATTGTTTTCCTATGTAAACTTGACTGCTGCACCGCATCTCAGTGTTTCTTCAGTGTGTCATGCAGTGACCGGCACATTTTTAGACACTGTTTCAAGTTAATAAGAACTTAAGGTTTCAAAAACGCATGTCGAGACACCAGTGTTCTGTTTCATTTGTTGTGCTGTATCTAGACTGTTTTTAGTGCAGATGTCAAAAAGATTTAACGTTCTGAACCAGTTCAGGTTGCAAAGAGGTGACTTTTACGATGCTTAACATTATTTCAGATTGTTCTGCACCAAGCAAAGTTTCAGTGCTTGATAAATGGCAATTTTTTTCCCCCTTCTGCTCTGGTGTGCTGAGGGGCCCTGTGCCTTGTGTGTTTACTGTTACTGTTACGAATGTTGCCTACGATGCTTACAAAAAAATACACTGCAGTGTCCATGTGATAAGCTCCAGGTGAAAGTAAAGAATACAGGAATATAATACTATTTTATACAACAAATCCACAAAGTAATAATAATAATACTGTATCATGTTATAATGACAACCTGGACAACAATAAATAATTGATGGATTATAATATTAATAAATACCAACTAAATTCCAAAATGTTACTGGGTGAAGTAGTAGATTTTGCACACCCTGTTCACAAAAAATAAATAAATAAATAAATTAAAAAAAAGAAAGAAAGTGTTTTGTACAAATATATGTAGGTAAATATTGCTTTTTTATCTGTGGAAAAACTGGAAAACATGCATTAATTACATTTAACTAGATTTTTATTTCATTAAACATTTTGAATGTATGTATGGCTTATAGGAAGAATTTAAAATTATGATTTAGAATCAATTTTATGCAATTTTTTAAGCAAAAATTTTCAAAACGATGCTCTGGGTTGGTCGGTTGATTGGGGCCTCAGAAATCATAAACCCACCCCTGGTGATTTCCATCCAATCCTAGTCATGACTAACTAGTGTTAGGCCATGTGTCCAACAAAGCATTTTTTCCTGAGGCCAACAGATTTTTTCTGTTGTTTGCAATGGGAGCACTGCGTATTTAAAAAAGCCAGCAGCGTGATGAGGCTCTGAGCGTCTATTCCACGCTGAGTGCTGCGCGCTTGGCAATTTTTTTTCTGGTCACCGAGAGTTGAAAATGTTCAACTTTGAGTAAAACGCAGTGCTCGTCACTGTCACTTTTTACCCAGCCGTCCAATCACAGTTGAGTAGGGGTGGGACAAATATCACACCGACCAACCGTCACATCATACTTGTACAACAACTGAACAACAATGGAGGAGTTTGCTGGTCTCTGAGTATTCATGTCTGTACCAGATGAAATTCCCGGACTACCACAATATTAATATGAATAAATAATGCTTTCAGCCTTCATCCAGAGCAAGGGCCAAAGCAAGTACTCTTCCTTGTGCTGACATTTTTACATTCAGTACTTGCTGATAACACAAACTATCTGCGAAACGAGGTACTTGCAAGACATTTCTTCTGTGGATATTCCATATCATAACAACCAAAGCGTCTCAGCTGAAAAAACACTGTGCCTCCAAAGCGCTCCTAGCTGGGCGTTTTCAGAAGAGTGCCTGGCATTTTCAGCTGGCAAAAATGCTTTGGTGGACACACGGCCTTAAGGACTGTAAATAAGTCTGATAGTGAAAGACAATTAATGTTAATAATTTAAAAAAAAAAGACACCCCAATTTTATTATTATTTATTTTATTTTTCAGTTTTATTGTTCATCAGATTTTTTATAAGTATTCTAGAGTGTCATGGATTCAAGTTCTGTTTGTTTTATAAGCAGCCTATAGGTGGCATATGACATTAAAAAATAGGGAAGTTACGTTTTTGGCAAAAGGCCAAAGTAATTAAAGAAAGTGCCAGGGGCCGGTTGCACCAGCTGTGCGTAAGTTAAAACTTAGCCTAGTTGTGGCATAAATGGGCACTAAGTCACAATTTATGCACTACTAAATATTTGAGCATTGCACCTTTAAACTTAGGTAGGACGTAACCCTATGTATAAACTAAATATTTATGGCAGACTCCGACCAGGAGTAAAGGATGGAATAAAAAAGCAGACTCATTTACTGACATCAGTGAGCTAAATTTTTGGCTGACAGGCATCAATTCTTTCAACATATATGATGGTGTTGGCATTTACATTCGTTTACATTTATGAGAGAGAAAAATAAAATGTACTTTTAAACAGCTCTTCAGCATGAAACCAATCTAACGGTGACGTTTTCAGGATGCATTGCCGGTGTGAAGTTTCAAAATATACGAAATATATAAGATATTAAAATGAATAAATGTCTGTTTTTCCAGCCTGTTGTATTAGTATTTATTTGTCACCCCTTATTTATTTTAAATACAGTTCCTATATATTGTTATTACACAGGGCAAATATGCTATTTATTAAATCTACTTTTATTACATATCGGATATAATTTATTACAGCTGACAGTTACGTGAACAAACAAGGTTTGAACATCAACTGTAACAAGATCAAATTGAAGCTGGTGGCTTTTTAACACTTCTGTGTACAAATCTGAAGGCTGCTTATTGGATTAATACTGGTAAACATCATATTATGCGACTACGCATTACTTTACGTAGAGCTTACGACCTACTAGTTAAGTCTTGCCTTAAGAACAGGTGGTGCAACCAAATTAAGCACTGACTTAGTTACAAACTAACTAGTAGTTATTAAGCCCTTAGTGTGAACTTTACGTCCCAACTTACATGAGAACTTACACACAGCTGGTGCAACCCTGCCCAGAAGAACATGTTATTCTACACTGGACAGCCTACAATAATGAAAGACAAGTATTACACTCAAACTTTCAGGCAAAGGGGATCCAAGGTATGTATATAGATATAAGTAAGAGCTGTCCTTCCGCATTGCTGTTTCACACTCCAATTCAGTTGGTGGCAGTAATGCACCAAAAGCTGGTTTGCCAACCGCCAATAAACAAGAGAAGATGTTAATATGTTGTTTCTCATCAATTTCTGCAGGTATGAAAAACTGTTTTATGTATCAATTCAACAAAATTGACATTTTAGGCACTCATAAAGGTTCAGTGATGATGTATATAGAGTATTTTTGATTTAAAACTGATTTAAAATTGATTATTTAATTTACGATTTAATCAACACCATTCCCAAGAACACTGTTCAAAATTAATTATATTGTTAAAAATGGGAGAGTGATGGGATGTGACACAGTGGCTGTGTCTCGTTTGGAAGGCTGCGTCCTCCGGAGGTCGCAATTGTCGGCCGCAATTGTCGGCCGCATACATCATCGAGGCTGTCTCGTTTCAGGAAAGCGAGCAGGACACTTTGAATGCAGCCTTCGAATGTGACCTTCTTTCACGGGAATTCGGTGGATGCATGAGGTGTATCCTTCGTGGTCACTCAAAACCCACAATTCTTTGCTTCAACGCAAATGTCTAAAAAAAAAAGTGATGTTCAAATGCAAGTAATGTTAATTCCCAAGTTGAAGTACCTCAGTAGATGGGTGCAGAGTATATAATATGTATAATTTTATTAATATATAATTAAAATAAAGTATTAGACTAAAAGTACACCTGTAAAATCTATTTTATTTGACATCATTATAACTTTCCTAAAATTTACCTCATACATTCCCTTCTAAAGGGACTTTGTTCCCTTCTCACTCAAAGTGCTTGTGCTTGTTAAATATTGTCATGCTGTCATAGCAACCATGTTCCATTTTGTTTCCGTTTGTCCTACGAAGGCAGTCTCGTTTAAATGAGGCTTGTTTAAAGGAGGACGCTCAGTATACTGCAGCCTTCAAAGGACGCATCCTACCTAGCACGCAGCCTTCGAAACGAGACACAGCTATGGTGACACAGTTACATATATTTCATGTTTTGTTTTTTTCTCTGAATAATTAACATGTTGAGCTGTATTATATGTTATATTGAATTTAGTTGATGCATTTTGTCCACGTGGAGAAGCTGAAATGTAAAATGGTGGTTTGCATTAAGATTTGATACTCATAAGGGTTAAAAACAGACATTGATCACATTTAAGAGTAATGTTAATCTGTGATCCGATTGAATTCATGATTTTTGTGTCATACTGAAAGAATTATAATGTATCTTGATGGTTTTGAACTTTACTAATAGGCCTAAACTAAAATGGTGTAAAGACCAATTGAAATGTTGAGTGAACATTGCGTGAATGAGACATAGATCACTTGCCTAACAGTTTTGATATGTTTATTGAAATTGCTTGAGAGTGTAATACACATACAATATATTGAATATATTGCATTACCATGCTTATTGATTTATTCTTAAACTGTTTTTGAATACTGTGAATTGAATACTGCTGTAACGAGCCACATATGAAATGTTTTTTTTTGTTTGTTTTTTTTTTAAACCTGTAAAGGAAAATTAAAAGAGAAATTAAAGTAATTAAAGAAAGTACCAGAATGCAGCTGATCCTAATCTGTGTTGTTTCTCATCATTTCTTGCAGTTACTATCTCATCCTCCCATTATTGAGACCAATAACACAAGCCATTCAGATCTGTTAAATCAGGAATTTTAGCAAAAATGGCAGTGAGAAATGTTCCCCTTCTGCTAATTATCCGAGCTAACTGATTCACTTTTATTTCCTCAGCTAAACAAGCAGCACACAGCTTTTAAAAAGTGCCAGAGTGACTCAGTGATTGAAAACGCTTGAAATAATTGAGCTGTTGTTTGGTTTGACATTGCTGAGTGACTCAGTGGTTCGGTATTGAGAGACAAGAGGTAATTGATATTGACTTTTTACCTCGTGCTTTGTCATCAGCTTCGTCCCTCCGTCTGTGGCGAAAGACTCGTTGTCACTATTATCTCCTCAACCAGGTCGTAATGCACACTTGTCCATGAGGTGTGACACACACCGTTCTTTCTTATAGCAACCGCAGTATTAGCGAACAAAGCAATCGCGTTTGTTGACAATAGATGCAAACATTGAACTATTGATTTGTTGAGTGACAAGAGAGTCCTGTTGGTTACACTTGAAGAGGTACACATAAATTAGACATACAATAAAATAAAAGGCTTTTTTAATCAGAACAATCACCTTCGGCTTTCTGGATCACATCCCATTTGTTCAAGTTTACAGGGAACGGTGACACTTCAATGATTACAGATTGGCAGAAAAAGGCTGTTTAGACCAATAGACCAGTGTTATTTATTGAACAGCATGATATACTCATTACACGTGAGAGGAACACAGCAGAGAGCCTGAAGAAAAAAAAAAGAAAAAGAAAAAAAGAAGCCAAAGTGAAAGTTATTTTTCTTTTTACAGCATTGTAATAGAGCATATACGTCAGTAGAGACAAGCTGAAGGCCATGTGTTAAAAGCAAGGGGATTTTCATAATGTGACGGAGTATTAAGACGCCTCACTATAGACTGGGCCTGTAATCCACACTCATGACAAAACACACCTGCTGACTGTCGCTACACCACACTGAGCTGCACTGCTACCTATCCAGCATGAGAACAAGAGACTGATTCAGGTAAAAGTATTGAAGTGGATAGAATAGAGGATAGTAAAGGAATTACAATGCTGAATTACAAAGGAATGAATAATGTTGGGAAAAAAGCAAAGCAATATTGTAAAACAACAAACGTGAACTCAGGTCCAAGTATCATTGAAGAAAACAAAATAGTTCCACATTGTGTGCTGCAGTATCTATTAATGTGGCTAATATTCTCACTCTTTATAGGTTATGGTAACCTTTATGATTCATTAAAGTCTTTCAAAGACTAAATAAATAAATTGTCAGCATTTGAATCTGTAAAGCAATTTATGCTTGGATTCAAAAAGTTAACCAATATGGTTGCAAAATCTCCAATAGGATTCTATGAAGACTCTTAATACTTTTAAAACAGCAGATAAGATTATCAGTATCAACACAAAGCAAAACTCAATAGCAGTTTGAAGTAAACACAATCTTCATGTTCCCACAGCTCCTTGTCATGGTTATTCCTCATAAACTTATGAAACTTTTTAGACAGGTTTGAAGACACCATGATTTTCAGACCGAAACTTCGGTATTGCTGAATTGGGATTTTCATGGCTGACAGTGTGGCATTATTATGCTGGAAAGGGGTGGATTCGGTCTCCTGAGTTAAGTGACAGCTGCTGGAAACATTACAATGTTTTTGAAAAACAACATCTTGAGAACTTTACTGTTTTTACTGAAACCGAGAGACCAGGATCCTCATTTTAAAGGCAAAAATAGCTTCCTTACTTAAAATTTTACATGTATAAAAATGAATACTTCTTTTGAAAAATATGTTTACAATCATATACACTCGCATGAAATGGAGACTCAAGTCATAGGAATAGTCAAATAAAAGGTGTTTTATTTTTCATGGAGCTGGTCATCTCACAGACCTATTTACACCTGGTATTAAAATTAGGGCTGCCCCTGACCAAAGATTTTCCTAGTCAACAAGAAGGCGTTAGTTTAAGCCATTAGTCGACTAGTTATCACACGTTTATGATATTAATATAATTACTTAAATATATATGTTTTTGGGGGCATCAGAAAATGGTTTGAGTTCCAGGGCTGAGAAAGAATGTTATAAGTTACATTGCGAACACTGTTCTACATTACATTACATTACCGTAATAAGCCTAATGAGCCTTCAAAAAATAAATTTTACAATTTTACACATAAATGTGCTTGTACAGGCAAAAGCGGTAATGATTCTGAATGTGTCTGAAAAACCAGTATGGAGACTGTCTAAACATTTTGTTAATTTATAGAGAGAAATGCACATTAGGGTTGTGCCGACAGATGATGATCTCGGGGATCGACGATGGTCAGAGTGATCGCCAACAGTTGATGCCTTTGACGATGTCAAGATGATATTTGGCTCGTTTTCCCATTAATGTATTAAATTATTATTATTATTAGGCTATTATTATTATCAAATTAATATTACAAATAATTTGTCCGTAGACACACAGACACGCGCTTGAAGAAACACATTTTATTATATTATTAAGAACAGATGACAGGGTGACGCAATGCGAAGGACAGACGTGTGAGAGACAGCTCTTCGCACTTTGATAATTTTTAAAATTATTTTCATGATATAATCCAATGAAATTTGATACACCCAGTTACACATTTACTGTTTGAGGTAAACATAGCAAAGAAGTCAAAATCCTCAGGCTCTGGAGACATTAAAAGACACTTACGGGTTCAAGATGAAAGCCCAGACAGGCCTGTGGACCAGGGACTCAATTTGGATGGCGCGGCGGGAGAAGGAATCCAGTGTCAACTGTCCAACATGTCGGTGATGTTGACGAAGGTACTTGCGGACGTGGAGGATCTCGCTGTAATACGTCGATCGATTAAGGCGATGGAAAAAAAATTCTCTGAGCTAGTCACAAGAGTGACAGATGTTGAAAAAACGAATCGATTATTTGGAGGCATCAGAGAGGGAATTAGCCGCTAATCCGCCTGCGACCACAGTTGATTTGGAACGTGTTCTTGAAAAGCTTGAAGATCTTGAGAATAGAAGCCGCAGGAATAACATTCAAATTGTTGGAATTCCTGAGCATGAGGAGGGCAGAGATATGGTGAAATTCCTAGACGAGCTTTTCCCGAGTCTGCTCGACATAACAGGCCACAACCTGGAAATCGAGCGAGCTCACAGAGTCCCAGCTCACAGATCTGCTGAGGGAGGAAGGCCCCGATTGATTCTGGCCACATTTTTGAAATCATCCGATAAAGATCTCGTGTTGCGCCAGGCGAGGAGCAAATGAAAGCTTTCTTGGAAGAATTACAATATTTTCTTGTTCCTGGACTTTGCGAACTCGACAAGAGAGAAACGCAATCGGTTTAAGGAATGCAAGAAACTCTTACATCAGCGGAAGATCACTTTTGCTCTGATGTTTCCAGCCAGACTGAGAATAAACACCAGGGACGGCAGCAAAGTATTTACGTGTCCCAATCAGGCAATGTCTTTTATTGAAACAATGGGTGAGTAACCATTGGGTGTTTTTCTTGTAAGTGGATTGGCTCACTGTATATGCTCTGGCTTTCGGAGGAAGCTGGGCACCATTTTTGTTTCTTTTTGCGTTGGCTCCGCCGAGTGGTTGGAGTTTGTTTTGTTTTGTGGATTAACACTTTTCCTTAAAGAATCTTTTGCATTGACGGAAGATCACTTTTACAATGAAGTTCCCGGGCAGATTGAGAATAGACACTACGGATGACCGCAAAATATCTACATGCCCACATAAAGGATGTCTTTTATAAAGTTGGCGGACTGTGTAAATCATGGGATATACTTTTATGCGGCCTCTGAGTGAATTGACTCTTGACCATCCGAGGAACTGGGATGCGTGTTTCGTTTCCTTTTGTGCTGGTCCCACCTAGCGGTTGGAGCTTGTTTTGTTAAATAACACTACTTCGGGACAGTTATGGATGAATCTGTCAGTTCCTTGTGCTTATGCCTCCTGTTGGCTGGAGTATGATCTGTGGAGTATTTTCGTGGGACATTGGAATGATTATGTCATCTGCTGCACTCATCAGCTGGCTCACTGAAGATTTGTTTGTCTGACCGAGGAAACTGAACGGCTTTATATCAGCTGCAATTTGTTTTGTGAAGGAACATACCTTTGAGACAGTTCTGTGAATGAGTCTACACTTTCTTTGTGTTTATTCTGCCTATTGGCTGGGCTTTGTTTTACAAAATATTTTATGTTATGTAATTTTACCTTACAAATTTGTGAGGCAAAATTGAGCAATCCGATGGCAAAGTTGTCGCGGGGGCTCTTGTAGGTGTACATGGACTCTGAGTATAAAGGGATTGACGCTGGTTGGCGCTGTCGTGCGTGGGGTTAATGCGCACGTTTTTCTTTTTTCTATTTGTTTTGTTCGGGGAGAAGTTCGGGGTTTTATTGTTGCATTAATGTTGAAATGTGGTCTTCATAATTTTGTCTTTGGCACACAGTAAATTTTTTCTATTATATCAAAATGTCAAATGTTAATATGAGTGGATTGTCTCTCTCCACGTGGAATGTGAATGGGTTGGGGCACCCCATAAAAAGAAGGAAGGTTATTTCTTTTCTTAAACATAAGAAATATGATATAGTGTTTCTTCAAGAAACGCATCTTTCCCCGCAGGAAGCTGAACAAAAAGATATGGGGTGGGCAAGGGAGTCATTATATTGGTAAATAAACATTTACAATTCAAACGTCTCAAACAGTTTAATGATAAATTAGGAAGAGTCAGTATAGTTTTAGCAGAAATTCAGGGGCAAAATCTGATTTTGGCTAATATTTACGCACCTAACGCTGATGATCAGGGCTTTTTTATAGATCTTGAAGGGATGTTGCAAGCACCCCTCATGATATAATTTTGGGAGGAGACTTTAATCTTTTGATGGACTCAGTCCTTGATCATTGTGAAGCAAAAGTGTGTAAGCCCCCTAGAGCAACACTGACGCTTCACAGGATGTGTAAAAATCTAGGTCTTACAGATATTTGGAGACTTTTGAACCCATCTGGTAGAGACTATATATTTTTTCATCAGTCCATAAGATTTTTTTTTATATCCAAATCCCTCATTTCCTCTGTTGTTGATTGCTCAATTGGAAACATTTTAGTCTCGGATCATGCCCTGGTGAGTTTAGAGGTGTTGCCACATATAGAGAAAAAGAAATCATATAGTTGCCGCCTTAATGTATCCCTTTTGCAAAATCCTGATTTCCAACAAATGTTAAAGACTGAAATCAATATTTATATGGAGACCAACTGGTCCTCGGTATCCTCTGTAGGCATGGCTTGGGAGGCACTTAAGGCAGTTCTTAGGGGTTGGATCATACAGTATGCCTCATTCATCAAAAAATCGTGGAGTTGGAAGGAAATATTAAATGTGCAGGGGCAGAGCTGAAGCGCCGTATGTCATCTGATGGCCTCAGAGAATTGACCTGATTGAAATATAGATATAATACTATTTTGTCACAGAAAGTGGAGTTTTGGTTATTCAGGGCAAGACAGTCATAATTTGAGTCGGGGACAAAGCAGGGAAGCTTTTGGCTAGATATATAAAGCAGAGAGAGTCTCTTTTTACCATTCCCTCAGTGAAATCTGCTGGTGGTGAAATTTTTACCTCAGCCATTGATATTAATAATGCCTTTAAAGAGTTCTATCTTGATCTTTATAGTTCCACGTCTTCTACTGTTGGAGATATTAGAAACTTTGTGGAACCATTAGATCTTCCTAAACTGAAGTCTGAGCAAAAAAACTCTCTTGATTCTGAGATAACCTTGGAGGAGCTTGACAAGGTAATTAAGTCCCTACCTACTGGCAAGGCTCTGGGGCCAGATGGTTTTGCCGCAGAATTTTTTAGATCCTATGCTACAGAACAGGCTCCACTTTTGTTAGAAGTTTATACTGAATCATTAAAGAATGGAAAGCTTCCTCCAACCATGACACAAGCCCGGATCAGTCTGATTCTTAAAAAGATCCAAGCGAGTGTAAAAGTTACCATCCAATCTCCCTGATCCAACTAGATGTAAACATTTTGTCAAACATTTTGGCTAACCGATTAAGTAAGGTTATGAAATCTCTTATACATATAGATCAGGTGGGGTTTATTCGGGGCCGCAGCTCTTCTGATAACATCAGGTGTCTCATCAATATCATGTGGTCAGTAGCGAATGATCAGTCTCTGGTCACTGCCATTTCACTTGACGCCGAAAAGGCGTTTGATATGGTAGAATGGGATTATCTTTTTAGGATTTTGGAAATGTATGGGTTCAGGAGTACATTTATTGGTTGGATTAAGTTACTTTATAGACACCCTGTAGCAGCGGTACAAACAAATGGATTAATTTCAGATTATTTTACTCTGGATAGGGGCACTTGGCAGGGTTGCCCTCTTTCCCCATTATTGTTCTGTCTTGCCCTGGAACCATTAGCAGCTGTGATAAGAAAGGAGGATGATTTTCCAGGGGTGGTGGCAGGAGGTGTGGTGCATAAGCTTCTGCTTTACGCAGATGATATTTTATTATTTGTCTCTGAACCTACTAGATCTATGCCTTGCCTCCACAGAATTATTTTTTCCTTTTCCAAGTTCTCAGGATACAAAGTCAATTGGTCTAAATCTGAAGCTTTGGCACTGACAGCATACTGTCCAGTAACGGCTTTCCAGTGGGGTGCCTTCCAGTGGCCCAAACAGGGCATTAAGTATTTGGGGATTTTATTCCCAGCACATTTGTCTGATTTAGTTAGTGTTAATTTTGACCCTTTAATAAAAAGGTTTTTGAGCGATGTGGGGAGGTGGGCTTCATTGCATTTATCGATGATTGGGAAGGTTAATGTTATTAAAATGAATTGTATTCCAAAATTTAACTACCTGCTACAATCTCTCCATGTAGATGTCCCCCTCTCTTATTTCAAGCAATTTAATAGCATAGCGAAGTCCTTCATTTGGAATGGTAAATGTCCCAGATTGCATTTTAGTAAGTTACATAGGCCGATAGACAAAGATGGTGTAAGGCTGGCACCAGGATGTCTACACCCAAAAGGCGCCATTTCCGGTAGAAGTCAAAGAGCTGTGTGAGAATCAACATCATAGAATTCTCTCACAAACGCTGAAATCTACACCTGAATATCACCACGTGTGATAAATTGCAAATCGCCTTTGCATTGTTTTACAAAGCTGAAATCTTCACCTGAATATCACCACAGTGTGATAAATTGCAAATCACCTTGCTGCCCCCTTTTCTCTCTCCCCCTTCTCCCCTTCAACAGCTCAGGACCAATACAAAGACACAAGATTTATATGTAAAATGCAAATGTATGTGTTTGATATAATTTAAGAGGTCTCTGTGCGACTGGTATAATGGTCTCTTTCCCATGTTGATAAAACTAATGGTGTCAAAGTTATAAGGTCTTTGCCAAATACTGCATAATTCTGGAGGTCTATCCCCCTCCTTGACCTACAATTTAAATGATCTCCTGTATGTTAACAAGGTTAAACCCCAGGAAGTCAAGAACAAATTCACCTCCAAATTCTCATTGTTCAAAGGATAATACCATTTGGTACACAATGTTTATTCTGTCTGAATATTTAAGGAAAGTTGGCAAGAAGCTCGGGGAATCTGTAAGTAGATCTCCCATGCTGTACTGCTGCATGTAGTTTATATTTGTTGGGGAATCTGTAAGCCAGATCTCCCATGCTTTGCCATTGCATGTAGTTTTGTCAGGTATGTTTCTTTGACTTGTCTTTTATTTTTATAAAAGTTTATTTATTCTGATCATATGTGAAATTGGCTTTGATTGATTTTGTAACTTATGTTTTAAATCCTACCTGACAAATATATTGTTATTATTTGATTTATTCTGAATTCCTCCGAAATCATTTATCACCGGTAGATTCGAGGGACGCCTTTTATTACCGCAAACTTATGTCCAGGATAATGATCATTACTGGAGCTTATGAATAGGAGGAAACCATGTAAGACTACCAGTCACTGCTTATCACCATCTTAGCAAGTTGTATGAAACGTGACTAAATGAAACTATCATCTGGTTATGAGCAAGCAGTAGGCGGCCGAACCAGATGATATTAGTAAACTCTGCAACCTCTGACTATGAACGGGCTGGCGATTTTGTGTCTGTGAGATCTATGCAATTAATCAGTCCGGCATATGACTCTAAGCGACAATTGGGACCCGAATGAAAGGATAATGAAAATTAAGATGATTCAGAGTAATCAGTAACTTAAAAAGATCAAATTAAAAGAATGATAAGAAGTTAATTAGAGCTGTAACCTAAATTAGAGGTCAACGTAAATTGGAGTCAGATAAAATGAATAATGGAATCAATTTGTAAAGTGTAAATTAACAATAATTGCTTTACTTCAGCACTCAGAAAAGACAGAACAAAGCAGAGACCTTCAAGGGGCCATTATACTGGAATCCGATATTGGAACAAACAGTTTGGTTTTGTACCCCTTTTACAGTGGGCTAGGCTTACCCAAGATTTTGTTTTAAGTCTCGGACATTTGGCTCATTGGTCACTTCCACCTGAGTGAGCCCCTCCCTGGTTTGTTATTGAACAGGCAGTTCTTGCCCCTATTTCGCCATTACAAAGCATCTCTATCAAACTAATCGGAAAAGATAAGTTACACCCTGTTATTTCGCATTTACACTCGGTATGGACAAAATTGTCCAGATTGTTTAAATTGGACACTTATTTAAATGTTGCCTCAAGCATATGGCAGAACCCAAGATTGTGTATTGGCAAGTCCCCTTTCTGCTGGCCAGAGTGGATTGTGAGGGGAGTTGCTACACTCGGTGACCTATATGAAAGTGGAGTGTTGAGATCGTTTGAAAACTTGGTCCAACATTTTGGGATCCCCAGACCTCAGTTTTATAGGTATTTACAATTACGCCACCTGCTTTGTACTATTTTTGGGAGTAGCACACCCCCCCTAAGGAGGCAGATGCTTTGGGAGAGGTGATTGCAGCTTTTGGAAAAGGTCATGAGGCATCAGTGTACTACTCCCTGTTAATTTAGAGTCTGGGGGATGGGGCTTTAACTTCTCTCAAGAGAGTATGGGAGAAAGATTTCAACTTGGCATTGGATGAAAGAGTGTGGGCTAAGATTCTTAAAAACGTTAAGTCTGCATCTAGAGATGCAAAGGTGCGTCTTATACAATTCAAAATGTTGCATAGATTTTATTGGACCCCCTCTAGACTGTATAGGCTTGGTCTTAAAGACACACCCACCTGCTGGAGATGCCAGTCGGAGGATGGATACATGGCCCATGTTTTTTGGTGGTGTGTCGAGATCCAGAAATTCTGGTCGAAGGTTCAGAATTTTGTGTGCGACGTGGTGAGCACTCGGGTTTCGTTTTGCCCCGAGTTTGTGTTCTGGGCGATGGGGTGGTCATCGATGTGGGGGATAGCCATATTGAGAACTGGGTTCTGACCTGTGTAATAATCGCCAGGCAGGTTATTTTGAAGGGTTGGAGGTAAGCTGGTGCGCCCCCATATCCGGAGTGGTGCACGGAGATGGGGAGGGTAGCGGCTTATGATGAGGTGTCATTGGGAAGATGGGGTGATTTAGATTTGTTTGTCCAGAAATGGGGCAGGTATTTTGAATTTTTTGGGGGCTCTCGGGTGGGGTGTGGAGTATTGGAGAGTATTGTAGTATAGTTTTTAATTGAGTATGATTAATATGTGTGTGTATATGTATGTATATATTTACTTATGTGTGACCACAGGATTGTTTTTTGGGGAGGCGGGGTTGGGGGTTGGGGGTTGGGGAGGGTGGGGGAGATTGTGGGGTTTAAATGTTGTGTGTGTGTATATATATATATGTGTGTGTGTTTCTTGTTATTATAATATTTAACAAAAAAAATGTAATAAAAAAAAAAAAAGATGACAGAAAAGCCGTCTATGCGCATGTATGACAAGCTGTTTGTACAGAGGCATGCAGTCTCGTGGAACATGCGCATGTTAAAGGTTCTCACTCTTTCTTTGTTTCTGTTTTCTTAATTTTTTAAAATTTTACACTCAGGAGGTGCTTTGAGTTCAGTTCATTTTATTTCCACAGAGCAGTTCATTGTGACCACAACTCTGCAGCCTATACATCTGTGATTAAAACATAAAATAATACAAAAACACGTTCACCTCGAATCATGACTTATATTTCAGTGATTATTATCATAATCATAATTATTATTTTTACATTTATAATTGTTTTTATGTCTTCATTTGTGCAAGTAATTTTCTGCCTGCATGTTTAGACGGATACTTGCTTGACAGTAAATGGAAACGTGGTTATATATATATATATATATATATATATATATATATATATATATATATATATATATATATATATCTTTTTTTTTTCCCAGTTTCATTTGAATTTTTATTTAAAATAAATAAAAAATAAAATTCAAAGTTTGAAATCAAGGTGTCTTGCTTTATTGTGTAGGCTTAACCCTAACCCTGCTTAACGAAAATTATCCCATAGTACCACCTAGCGTCCAACCAGCGAAAATACAGTGTTTGTCGTTTTCCTGTGGAGTTTATTTTTTTCTTGTGACCAACCGACCAATCAAAACTTGGTCAACCAAGACTCTTCTCATCGACTAACATTTGGTCGACTATTAGGGGGCAGCCCTAATTAAGATGCATCGGGTGATCCAGTCACATATGGTCCGGCGAGGCACATCTCTGTTTACACCTTGTTGCTTAAATGTGTCTCCTGTGACTACTTTTGTTCAAATTTCAGGGGAAGGTCACTGATTTAATGACAAAATGCATCAATCACTATCAGTGTGCTACCACATGATTAGGGGTGGGCGATATGACCAAAATCTTATATCATGATATCACTAATTTATATCACGATAACGATATATATCACAATATAGTTAATTTTAAAAAAAATCTATAAAATTGGTTTATACATTAAATAACCATATAGTAATGTCTATTTTTGAAAAATCCAGTCATTAAATTAAATACTTAATAAATGAAAACTACTTCCTCTTGAACAATTTTCTCTTTATTTGGAATTTGACAAACATAGTCAGAGAGAGAGAGAGAGAGAGAGAGAAACAATTGGTGGTATTCAAAAATGTGGTAATCACCTAGATAGCAAACTGATATAGAATCAATGTAGAATCTATATTTCTTACAGCATCGAAACGACATTGATCTCTGACGTTGATTCCACATCTTTTTGCTCATTGTTGAAGTCATGTTGAATCTACGTTGTTCATGCCACTGAAAACTAACATAAAATCGATCTAATTGGTTTGCTTACCTGATGTTGAAACGATGTTGATTTCAGTTGGCTGAAACTACGTCATAGAATCAACACAGTTTCAACGTATAATCAATCTAATTTGTTTACTTACTTGATGTTGAAGCGACGTTGATTTCAGTTGGGTGAAACAAAGTTATACAATCAATATATTTTCTACTTTTGTTTTTAAAATCCGAAATACTTCAAAATTAATAAATCAGCCTATAGATTTACTCTTCTTTAAACACACATCAAATTCAGTTACTCATTGTTTTATTTATAGAAAATAGACATTTACAAATACATAATTCTTTGGAGTTAACTTTTTCTACAGTATATTATTATTATTAATACTTAAAAGCCAATTATTGAAAAATGCCTTTACACTGTTGCATTCACAAATGGACATATAATAACAAATTACAGGCTAATTTAAAGGTAGTGTCAATTTTACAGATTTTAAGAGTTAGCTCATCCATAAAATTAAAATGCTGTCATCATAAACACACTCTCATGTTGTTCAGAACCTTAGACACTTATTTTTTGGAACACAAAAGTAGACACAAGGCAGAACATTTGGGACTGACATTCTCCATCACCATTTTCTTTCATTGCATCTTTCTTTTCTATAAAAGTGAGTGGTTGACTGAAATTCAATATTGCAATATCTTTTGTGCTTCACAAAAGAATAACATATAGGTTTGGAACATATGGAGCCCCGTAAGATCCCCCCATCCCCCCGCAATAGTTTTGCACTCATTGCAAAAAAATAACTGTGGTTTTAGTACAGTAACCATAGTTGAACAATGGCATTTGTGGTAAAACAATTGTATAACACAGGACAATGAAAAGCATGGTAACATTTTGTGGTTCTCTGGTTTTACTACCATAATTAAACTATTGTTACTGCTGAGAAAAACAAAAAACAAAAAACATTTAACCATTATAAAAATGTAACCTTGTTTTACTACTGAAACCAGTGTATTTGAAAACTATTACTGCAACATTTACCATGGTTACTAAAGTCATGTTTGCAAAAATGTTACTAAAGTAAAACCATGGATAATTTATTGTGAGGGAGCAATAATAAAGTGTTAGTTCACCCACAAATGAAAATTCTCTCATTTCTTCATAAAATCAGCATAAAATTAATCCATAAGACTAGAGTGGTCTAATCCATGTCTGAAGAAATCCAATCGGTTTTGGGAGAGAACAGATAAAAATATAACTCCTTTTTTCATTATAAATTGTGACATCAGCAGCCTCCTTGGCGATCATGATTTCATGTTCGATTACACTTCCTAGCGCCATCTAGCGCTCTGTGCATGCGTCAAGCACTATTAAGTGTAATCGAGCTAGAAATCATTATCGTGCCTAGAGACTGCAATGGCGAGATGTACAGTGAAAAAGGAGTTACATTTTGGTCTGTTATCACCAAAAACTGACTGGATCACTTCAGAAGACATTGATTAAATTAATGGAGTCGAATGGATTACTTATATGATGCCTTTATCTGCTTTTTGTAGTTTCAGAGGTCTGGCCACAATTCACTTGCATTGTATGGACCTACAGAGTTGAAATATTCTTCTAAAAAATGTATTTGTGTTCTGCAAAAACAAAGAAAGTTATACACATCTGGGATGGAATGCAGGTGAGAAAATAATGAGAGAATTCATTTTTGGCTGAAATATCCCTTTAACTTAAGGGATTCTCTGCAACTGGATCAAGTTCTTTGCTCTTGCAGTTCAAGTTCAAGTTGCATTTGCATAGATCTAATTTTGAAGAGAACGTGCAAGTAGACAGCCATCCATATAAAAGCAGACAAAAAAGTTTTGTGTGGTGTAGGTAGGACTGGAATAGACGTCTGTTGACTTGTTAAGACCAACATCAAGTTCTCTGTCTTCAACTGGGGCTGATATTGCATATCTGATCCATTTCAGGATCAAATCTTATCTGGTAACAGGGGTATTCCCAGTACTATAACAAATCTTATGATGCCTTTAAAACCTTATAAATGTTTTTGTATCATGGGCGATACAGCATTTGAGAGGCTGAAGCCAGGAGCAGTGAGTAAGTTTGCCAAATTTCTGTGAAAATTTGGACTAATGACCTGCAAATACTGAGGTCATGTGACTTTGTATTAAAACTCTGGCATCAATTCACAATCTTAATTTAATATAACATGGCAGCATTGTGAGAAGTCCACTGACCTCATGGCAAATGTTCCTACCCTTTACGTGTTGTTATAATGAGAAATAGACTACATGCTGCAAAAACTTGAAAATGCAATATTTGGGCTGTAATATGGAAAATAGCAATAAATTTATGAGGTCGTTTTATATTCTTGCCCCTTTAAGGGTTATTTATCAGTAGGCTTACAAAATATTTTATAAGTACTTTTTTCTGTTTTTTTGGTCTGCACCATGTATGCTTCATTCATACATGGTGCAGACATTTAACTGTGTTATATTGTTGTTGTGAGACATACAATTGTAATATTATAAATATAACATCTCGGTTACTGTTGTAACCTCCGTTCCCTGATGGATCTTGAGAGCCCGTGACACCTTCAGATCTTTGAGAAAAGGCCAATGAGAATTGGCGAATAGAATTTGCATGCCACTCCCCCCGACATATGGGTATAAAAGGGAGGCTGGAATGCGGATTCATTCAGGTTTTTGCACTGAGGAGCCGAGACAAGGTCCTGGCCATTACAGCGGTGTAGTTCAGCCTGTGGCAAGAGGGACACAACATCTCGTTCCCTCCATCAGGGAACGGAGGTTACGACAGTAACCGAGACGTTCCCCTTCTGTCACTCACTCGATGTTGTGTTGATGTAGTGACACTAGGGGTCCCTATACAAAATGCCACAATGGCTGAACTGTGTTACGTGAACTGCCGATGCAGGTGTAGGCAAGCTACTGTGAGCGTAGGAACAGATGCACTCGGACTGCACATAGCCTCCCCAGACGCCCCAAAATGTCATGTAATTCCCAACAACCCTGAGGGGGGGGGAAGGAGACGTATCTAGTATGGGAGCAGGCCGCGCCAGCCGTGGCCTTTTCTCTCTAAGTTTTTCTCTCCACAGAAAATTTGATTTGGCTGGGGCCTTTAAATGCTCATAAAATGCACCACGGAAGGCGTTCTATTCCGTTCCTATTCTTTCAGGGGGAAAAGACCCCATGGAGGCCACACGCTGCCCTGAAGGGGAGGGTAAAAAAGTGGTGAATACGTCATATGTGCCTAAGGCTGCACATGGAAGAGGCACGGCGGTAGGTCCTGCCCTTCATAGGGGAGGAGCTCTATAAATGCTGCAACCGGGGCAGAGAGGGTTCTGCCAAGGGAGACGTGGGTCTACCGAAAAAGGGAGACCGTACCGCGGAAGATACGTCACAGGAGGTTACTGGGGTAACCGAGACCTGTGGAGCACTTACCCCAGTACAGGGCACGTTAGCACACGTACTGGGTCCGACTACGAATTCCTCTGCTGAATTCGTGAGCCAGAGGGCTAGGAGGAAGGACATCCATGGTTCACAGGTCGTGAACATGCATGGGAGAGAAGAGTGCATGGCTTCACCTCGTGGAGGGGAAAGGTGCTATACATAAGTGGTACACCCGGCCAGCTGCCCCACGTAACGAAACTTACCTGTTCATACCTGAAAGAACATGGGACGAAACCGGCACAACCCAGAGATTGTAAAATCTTGCGAAGGTATTGGGTGTTGCCTAGCCTGCTGCTCTACAGATGTCTGCTAGAGAGGTGCCATTGGCCAGTGCCCACGAGGATGCCACACTCCTTGTGGAGTGTGCTCGAACCCGCAAGGGGTCAGGCACAGACTGGGTCTGGTAGGCCAAAGCGATGGTGTCCACAATCCAGTGGGCAAGCCTCTGTTTGGAGACAACGTTCCCTTTCCGCTGTCTGCCGAAGCAGACAAAGAGCTGCTCAGAGCGTCTAAAGCTCTGCGTGCGATCCAAGAAGATGCGCAAAGCACGCACCGGACACAGCAACCATAAGGCTGGGATCACCCTGTTTAAATAACAATATATAGGAACTGTAGCCTATCTAAAATAAATAAGGGGTAAATACAATAAATACTAATACAACAGGCTGGAAAAATAGGCATTTATTAATTTTAATATCCTGTATATATTTTGAGTGTGTTGAAACTTGACACCAGGCGACGCACCCTGAAAACTGCACCGTTAGATCGGTTTCATGCTGAAGAGCTGCTTAAAAACACTGTATGTCGAAAGGACTGAAGACTGTCACTCAAAACATGAACTCACTGATGTCATAAAATACCAGTCTGCTTTTTTATTCCATCCGTTACTCCTGGTCGGAGGCTTCTGTAAATATTTAGTTATGCTTAGGGTTACGTCCTACCTAAGTTTAATGGTGCAATGCTCATATTTAGTAGTGTGTAAATTGTGACTTAGTGCCCATTTACGCCACAACTAGGCTAAGTTGTTTCTTGCGGATAGCTGGTGCAACTGGCCCCTTGTGCATTATTGACTCAGTATGGAACCACTGCAGACTTGCATGCGCATCGAAGGACATTCATGAGCGGAAGACGCTAACTAAAGTTAAAGTTTAGAAAATATGAGTGAAATTGATCATGTTGAAGTAGACAATCTACAAAACTGAAATGAGACCAACATGGTGAATTATCTAAATTTACCTCAGTTACCAGCTGCCTCACGGAAGACTAGGCAGTGTGCAAACAGGGCATTTAATTACAAATTACCAAGAGGGAATGTTTTTAATACAATGAAGGATAAAACAATTCAAATATAAGGTGATATTCAATGACTGACTGACAAACCATTGTGTAAAATGATGAATAAAAATACATTTATTCGTACCTTTTTCTATGATGCATACACTGATGGTTGGCCGAATGTAGATTCAAAAATGTGCATGCGAAAAACGTCCTGGTTACTTGCGTAACCTCCATTCCTTGATGGAGGGAACGAGACGTTGTGTCGATGTAGTGACACTAGGGGTCACTCTTGGGAGCCTGAGACACCTCTGGTCTTTGATAAAAGGCCAATGAAAATTGGCGAGTGGTATTTGCATGCCACTCCCCTGGACATACGGGTATAAAAGGAGCTGGTATGCAACCACTCATTCAGGTTTTATGCTGAGGAGCCGAGACAAGGTCTGGCCATTTCAGCGGGTAGTTCAGCGTTGCGGCAGGAGGGACACAACGTCTCGTTCCCTCCATCAGGGAACAGAGGTTACGCAAGTAACCAGGACGTTCCCTATCTGTCACTCACTCGATGTTGTGTCGATGTAGTGACACTAGGGGTCCCTATACAAAACGCCACAACTGGCTGAACTGTGTTACGTGAACTGGCAGTGTGTGATGGGTAGACCACTGTGTGCCTCGTAGCCAACACACCAGGTCGACACGTAACCTCCCCCAACATAGTTATGAGTGTCGAACAGCCCTTTGGGGACAAGTCGACTATCCAAAAGAGAGAGATAGGTTAACCTAGTTGTGGCCTCTTTTCCCCTTCTTTTTTCCACTCCCTAAAAAACAAGGGGGATTATCCGACTGGGCTGACAGGGGAGGACACCGTGGAGACCACACCCCGCCCAAAGAGAGGGGGGGGATATTTAAGTGGAAAAAATACGTCACATGGTCTTGCTGACCATGTGGGAAGTCTCAAGGTATATCCTACCCAACGGGGGAGGAGTTACTACAAACATGGAGACTGGGGCAGAGGGGCTCTGCCCAAGGAAGATGCAGTTTGCCAACAGGGAAACGAATTAGTGGAAGATATACATCGCATGGGGTTTGCCTTACAGGGAACCACCACATGCGGAGCACCTACCCCAGAACAGGGCTCTTAGTTAGCACGTGTGCTGGGCCGGCAGCGAGTCTCTCCGGAAACTCGACTGCCACAGGGCTCGGAGGAAGTCAACCAGGGAACATAGTTTGTGAACACTACAGGGAATTAATGGCGCATGTCTTCAGCTCAAAAGGAGGTGGAAGGCGCTATGTGCAAGCGATACACCCGGCCGGCTATCCCGGCTTATCTGCTTGTATTGCGTGCCACTACCTGGGACGAAACCGTTTCCACCCAGAGGTTGTAGAACCTTGCAAATGTGTTGGGTGTTGCCCAGCCTGCTGCTCTGCAAATGTCTGTTAGAGAGGCACCCTACACCCCTGGTAGAATGGGCTCGTAGCCCTACCGGGGGTGGCATGTCCTGGGCGTGATATGCCATAGCTATGGCGTCAATGAGCCAGTGGGCGATCCTCTGCTTGGAGACAGTGCTTTCTTTCCACTGTGCACCAAAGCAGACAAAGAGCTGCTCAGAGATCCTAAAGCTCTGTGTGTGATCCAAATAGATGTGTAAAGCATGCACCGGACACAGCAACGATAGGGCTGGGTCTGCCTCTTCCTGGGGCAGCACTCGCAGGTTCACCACCTGATCCCTAAAAGGGGTCGTGGGAACCTTGGGCACATAGCCCAGTCGGGGTCTCAGGATCACGTGAGAGTAGCCCAGAACCTAACTCCAGGCACGTTTCGCTGACAGAGAACGCTTGCAGGTCTCCTACCCTCTTGATGGAAGTGAGTGCAGTCAGGAGGGCAGTCTTCAAGGAGAGTACCTTAACCTCAGCTGACTGCAAAGGCTCAAAGGGGGCTCTCTGTAGACCCTGAAGAACTACTGAGGGAACGAGTCGTGGTCTGGAGGGATTCAGCCTCCTGGCGCCTCTCAGGAACCTGATGATCAGGTCGTGCTTCCCTAAGGACTTACCGTCGACTGCGTCGTGGTGTGCTGCTATGGCGGCAACGTACACCTTCAAGGTGGAAGGGGACAGCCGCCCTTTCAACCTCTCCTGCAGGAAGGAAAGCACTGATCCAACTGTGCACCACTTAGTGAACAGACACCACTTAAAGCATACAGGCGCACAGGATCTGTGCAAGGTCAGGGAGGACAAGGAACAGGTCATCCTGGTAGCACCCTACTGGCCCAGACGTGGTTCTCGGACCTCATGCTCCTCGCGACAGCCCCCCCCCCCCGGCGAATTCCACTGAGGAAGGACTCTTTCTCATGGATGGGGCACCATCTGGCACCCGCGACCAGACCTCTGGAATCTCCATGTCTGCGGTGGTAGACACGATCACTCAGGCTAGGGCCCCCTCTATGAGGCGCCTGTATGCCTTTAAGTGGCATCTGTTCGCTAAGTGGTGCACAGTCGGATCAGTGCTTTCCTTCCTGCAGGAGAGGTTGGAAGGGCGGCTGTCTCCTTCCACCTTGAAGGTGTACGTTGCTGCCACAGCAGCACACCATGACACAGTTGACGGTAAGTCCTTAGGGAAGCACGACCTGATCATCAGGTTCCTGAGAGGCGCCAGGAGGCTGAATCCCTCCAGACCGCGCCTCGTTCCCTCATGGGACCTCTCAGTTTCGGCCACTACAGCGGACGCGTTGTCACAGGGTCTGTGCAAGTAGGCTCACTGGGGGAAACGCATATTTGCGCATACCAGGGGGCCAGCTGTGTGCCAGCACATTTATGCCGAGGGGGCCTTGGTCAGGGCGTACCAGAGCGGGCAGTGGGGTGGATTCTTGGGAGACAAACAGGTGCACCTGTGCCTGTCTGAATCAACTCCAAATCAGCTGGACCAGCTGAGGGTGGAGCCTCCACTCTCCCCTGAGGGTAACCTGCCGTGACAACGCATCCGCTGTAGTGTTGAGGTTGCCCGGGATGTGAGTGGCTCACAGCGACTTGAAGTGCTGCTGACTCCAGAGGAGGAGACGGTTGTGACATACAACGAGAGCACAGACCGCCTTGGCGGTTGACATATGCTACCGTTGCCATGTTGTCTGTCCGAACTAACACGTGCTTGCCCTGGATCAACGGCCGAAACGTCAGCATGGCGAGCAGAATTGCCAACAACTCAAGGCAGTTGATGTGCCAATGCAGTCGCGGGCCCGTCCACAGGCCGGCAGCTGCGTGCCCATTACAAACAGCACCCCAGCCCGTTTTGGAGGTGTCTGTCGTGACCACGACATGCTTGGAGACCAGTTCTAGGGGAACACCTGCCCGTAGAAACGAGAGGTCGGTCCAAGGGCTGAAAAGACAGTGACAGACCAGCGTGATGACCACACGTTGAGTCCCGCGGCGCCATGCCCATCTCGGGACTCGAGTCTAAAGCCAGTGCTGAAGAGGTCTCATATGCATCAACCCGAGCGGGGTGGCTACCGCTGAGGATGCCATATGCCCCAGGAGCCTCTGAAAAAGTTTCAGTGGGACCGCTGTTTTCTGTTTGAACGCCTTCAAACAGGCCAGCACTGACTGGGCGTGCTCGTTTGTGATGCGCGCTGTCAAAGAGACTGAGTCCAACTCCAAACCGAGAAAAGAGATGCTCTGAACCAGGAGGAGCTTGCTCTTTTCCCAGCTGACCCGAAGCCCTAGTCGGCTGAGGTGTGAGTGCACCAAGTCCCTGTGTGTGCACAACAAGTCCCGAGAGTGAGCTAGGTTTAGCCAGTCATTGAGATAGTTGAGAATGCGAATGCCCACTTCCCTTAACGGGGCAAGGGCTGCCTTGCAACCTTCATGAAGACGTGAGGAGACAGGGACAGGCTGAAAGGGAGGATCTTGTACTAATACGCCTGACCCTCGAATGCAAACTGCAGGAAGGGTCTGTGTCGAGGAAGGATCGAGACGTGGAAGTACGCGTCCTTCAGGTCTACCGCTGCGAACCATACCGCCTCGAACCAATCTTGATGCCGGACGCTCGCCAGAATGCGTTTTTGCGTCAGCATCTTGAACGGGAGTCTGTGTAAAGCCCAGTTCAGTACTCACAGGTCCAAGATTGGCCGCAACCCACCTCCTTTTTTCGGTACAATGAAGTAGGGGCTGTAAAACCCTTTCTTCATCTCGGCTGGAGGGACAGTTTCTATCGCGTCCTTCCGTAGGAGGGTAGCGATCTCTGCACACAAGTTAGCAGCGTTTTCGTCCTTCACCAAGGTGAAGTGGATACCGCTGAACCAGCCATCGCGACGGATTGGAAAGTGCAAGCCATGCATCCAAGTTCCGTGCAGGGGGGACCAAGGGGACAATGTCGTCGGACGTACCGGCAGGTGGGGCCTCGCGGCGGGGCGGAGCTCGAGGCGCCACACCACGTCGTGGCCGTGCTAAGTCTAGGGACATTGAAGCACTTACCTGGCTCCTTGTGACCACCCCCGGAACAGCCTGGGACGGGGGAGGAAGAGGCCTGTCCACGTAACCAGTGGAGACTGTCACATCGGGGGCGGCTGTGTGCCACAGCTGGGCGCTCAGGGGCGGGAAGACCTCCGCTGGAGCGCCAGTCCTGCAAGGAAAAACCCATGGACGGTAGTTGTGATGACGACCATGCACACTGGGTATGTGACCCAGGGAAGAAGGAAACCGCTCTTTTGCTGAACTGTTGGGTACCGCAGCCACTTGGGTATGCGGCGAAATCAAACAAAAAGGCAACAAAAGATTCTCCATCTTTTGACGTTGAATCAACATCTCCTTGCTATCTGGGCAATGTTACCACAATGCTAAATTTCACATTTCAGTCTGATGTTGTTGACTAGTATTATTATAACAAAACATTTCATTAGGCTCTTAATGGTTTAAGTCATCTATGTAGACAATATTTGAATATCTGAAAGCAAAGCCAGTTTGGTTTTTAATATCTAACATCATCGTTGAATTGAATTTTATTGAGGGAGAAGTGTAGTTTAAAAAACCTGCATAATAGATGAATCATAAATGTTGGCACATGACACATTGTTTTAGCTGTTTTCCTTGTCAGTGTTGGTTAGAATGTCAGGCTCTCTCACCGTTTGAGATTTTTGACTTCCTCCATAGTGATAAAAAACTCGAAACTCAGTAGAATTCAAATGGGTCACGCAAGTTTGTGCTGCGATAGAGAGAATCTGGGTTGAGTAGCGCAAGTGTCTGTGGAGCCCAATCCGGAAGCCTGCTGGACTCGCGTGCACTTTCATGCTTCAGAGGTTGTGTCTCGTTTGGAAGGATGCGTCCTCCGGAGGTCACATTTGTCGGCCGCATACGTCATCGAGGCTGTCTTGTTTCAGAAAAGTGAGTAGGACACTTTGAATGCAGCCTTCGAATGTGACCTTTCATGGGAATTCGGAGGATGCATGAGGTGTATCCTTCGTGGGCACTCACAACCCACAATTCTTTGCTTCAATGGAAATGTCTAAAAACAATGACGCCAATTTGCCCGTAAATATGATGTTCAAACGCAAGGAATGTTAATTCCCAAGTTGAAGTACCTCAGTAGATGGGTGCAGTGTACATAATATGTATAATTATATTAATATATAATTAAAATAAAGTATTAGACTAAAAGTACAACTGTAAAATCTATTTTCTTTTCTCTTTACATCATTATAACTCTCCTAAAATGTACCTTATACATTCCCTTCCAGAGAGACTTTGTTCTTTGTTGTTGTATGACATCAATTTATTGGCTGATGGTGCTTAAGCGACGCCCCCTAGAGAGTATGACCGCTGTGGGAATGAATACATTCATGCCATGTGAACAGTAGCTGCCAACTGTCTAAGCCCGTGTGGCAAGCATATAGCAGCACACAAACAAGCTAATAAAAATGGAAATATGAATTTACTTCTGTTCCAACAGAGAGAACCTGGGAAGCAGGAGTCAATCCTTCATCTAGATTATAAAATCTAACAAATGTATGCGGAGGACCACCCTGCCACCATACAAATGTCCTCCAAGGACGCACCTCTAGCCAAAGCCCATGAGGATGCCATGCTCCTCATAGAATGGGCTCAAATACCCAAAGGCAAATTGAATAAATAAACCAATGAGACTGTCTTTACTTGGACACCGAAACACCTCTGTTTCCACCAAAGCAAACAAACAACTGTCCTGACTTCCGCCACTGGCTGGTACGGTCAATATAAACTTGCAGCGCCCAAACTGGGCAAAGCATATTTAACCTTTCATGCTCCTCCAACTCAAATGGGGGAGGAGAGAAAGTGTGAAAAATACGACGACGAAGCGAAACGACGAAGAAATAACCTTGGGGTTAAAGCCCAAATGAGATCTTAACACAACTTTTGAATGGAGGACTCGAATGGAGCATCTGAGTGTGCCTCTAAAACAACAGATAAATTCCGTAATGGAAGGAAGATGGAATGAAAAATTCTAAACCTGCGTACCCCGCGCATAAAGCGAAAGAAAAGAGAACGTCTACCAACAGAGATTCCAATGATGAGCGCAAGTTCAGCCACTATAGCGGCAACATAGACTTTAAGCATTGCCAGGGTAACCCCAGCCCCGAAACGGTCCTGCAAAAATTCCAGCACTGTACCGACAGTGCAGTGAACTGGATTTTCACTTTGCGCTGTACACCAAGAAGCAAAAATAAGCCACTTAAACGTATATAGCCTCCTCTGTGATGGAGCTCTATCATTTAGAATGGTATCAACCACAGCATGGGATAACCCATCATTAACAAAAAAAAAAATGCCCTGTTGAGGGGCCACACCCATAACTTCCAAAAGTTCGGCCGTGTGTGCCAAATGCTTCCCCGTGCCTGAGACAGCTCTGACTGGAATCTTGGACTGGAGTCAAAAACCATCCTTGAGATGGCCAATATGGCACCATTAACAGAAGCTGAACCCGATCCTCCCGAACCCTCTGCATAACTGCATGCAGCAGACTGATCAGTGGAACTTGTAAAGACACACTCTCGGCCACTGAAGCATCAGCGCATCGATGCCCAGTGGTGCAAGGGGCGAAAGAGATAACCAGAGGGGACATTGCGACATCTCGCTCGAAGCAAACAGGTCCACTTCCGCTCTGCCGAACCTCCTACGGGTTTGTTTTATAATCTGAGGATGTAATGTCCATTCTCTGGGCATCAGACCTTGTCTGAACCGGAGATCTACCCCCAAGTTCAACTGGCCCGGAAAATGTACAGCTTGTAGAGATTGTACATTGTCCTTGCCTACAAAAGAATACGACAAGCCAGCCTTAGCATGGCACAGAAGCGCACCCCTCCCTGGCAACTAGGGATGTAATGGTTTCACAATATACCTCAGTTTTAAAACGGACAGTTATCATACCGTTGAAATTTTCTCATTGACAGTATTGCATGAAGATAAAGACAGATTTTTTCAGAACTTTTCTAAAATCTAAATCAGTTTAATTAAGACAGAATCTGTGACATTTACACAGCATCATATAAACTTGGCTAGATAAAATAAATCTTTAAATTGTGCCTTCCTCATGTTGCATTTGGCTGTCACTCAATTTTAAAGGTGACATGCAGGTGTCTCGAGCACTGTGCATCACGAGCACAGAAGTCCAGCACGAGCGGAGCGCAGCATGAGTGCAGCACATACAGACATGTCCGAGACTGAACCTTTATTTCCACCTCCACAGAAGTTTAAGTCCACTGTCTGGGATTACTTGGCTATGTAAAAGACCCACGAGGCACCATCAATGTTGATGGTTACCCAGTCTGTAAAGTTTGCCGCAAAAAAGCACTTCAAACCTTAAGCACCATCTATGTGAGCACCATCCCAGGGAATTTGCAGAGACGAAGTGGAAATACAGTACACATGATAATAAAATAGAGCCCGTTTCATAAAAACATCAGATTCAATGTAGTTTTACATGATTTGTAATGACTAGTTAGGCTAAAGTTATGTTTATGCTTTCTGTCACATTCACAAATGCAGCAAACGGCTTTAAGACCTCGTTCAACTTCACAATGTGCCAACTGTTTGTTCTTTTGCCAATGCAGTGCAACAGTAGGCCAATGTGTCTGATAATACTAATAATATGTTTTATTGGTAAAACATAGTACTAAATAGGGTTTAAAAAATGCATGGCTTTTGGTGTTCAGGAAATTGACATTGACAATATGCATGCAAGAAACTGACAGTGAAACTGTAGCAGAAATTGTCAGTATTGGACAAAATGCCAATAAATAAACTGCACATGAATAATATATTTTCAGTAAGTATTGTAGAATTGAACTAAATCACAAATGCAACAAATTACTGAATGCATGCAATGCATATTTTAAGTGTTAACCTGGGCAATAATCATTACAAATGTTTACAATTCAATTTCATAAATCATAAAATAACAATAACAAAATATTTTTGTGTGTGTGTGTGTGTGTGTGTGTGTGTTTTTCAATTAACAAGTTTTTATTGATTCATGCAGAAAATCACATAGACATAATAAAAAATACAACCTCAAACCACATGAAATCAAAACTTTTTTTTTTCCTCCTCGAACAATAATCTCTCCACCCCACCCGACACAAACAAGCACTCTAGTGATTGGAAGTCAACTGACATATACACACAAATAGACAATAATACAGGAAATATTTAGACATAGCAAAAAAAATAAAAAAAAATAAAATAAAAAAAAATCCCCTCTCCACTTCCCCTCCCTGAGAACCCTCCAAAAAGGCTAAATAACCACCTCACTTCCTAATGAAAATATCCATGTTATCCAGCCTTCTGTACACCATCTCATCAAATGGCACCACCCTACTCAGCTCGACGCACCACTCACGAAACGAGGGACTTCCATCCCCTGAGAATTAACTGCCTGCCAATCATCACGCCTGTCAGGACGCAACTCTCCACGTATTTATCACCCACATGCAGGGCCGCTCCATCGCACAAAACACACAATCTGGGGCAAAATGAAAACCGTGTGTTGACCGCTTCACATACGAACCTCTGTACTTTCAACCAAAACTCTTGTATCCTAACACATCCCCAAAAAACATGGGATGTGTCCCCATCTTTCGATTGGCATCTCCAGCAGGTGGGTGTGTTTTTTTTTTGTTATTAACATTTTTACTGATTCATAAATTAACACAAAAAATACAACAACATATATATATATATATATATATATATATATATATATATATATATAGAATCAATCACTTTAAACATTAAACCCCCACTATATCCCCTCCCCCTACCAAACTCCCACCCCACCCTAAGCCCCCCCACAAACACCTCTGACGGTCAATAGAATATAGACACACATTCAGAAAAGGTGGGTGTGTCTTTAAGACCAAGCCTATACATTCTAGAGGGGGTCCAATAAAATCGATGCAAAATCTTAAATTGCATAAGGCGCACCCTTGCATCTCTAGATGCAGACTTGATGTTTTTTAAAATCCCAGCCCACACCCCATCCTCCAACACCAAATTAAAATCTTTCTCCCATAATCTCTTAATAGAAGTTAAAGCTCCTTCCCCCAAACTCTGAATTAGCAAAGTGTAATACACTGATGCCTCATGTCCTTTACCAAAAGCAGCAAGCACCTCTCCCAAAGTATCTGCCACTTTAGGGGGGTGTACGCTACTCCCAAAAATAGTACAGAGCAGGTGGCGCAACTGTAAATACCCAAAATGTTGAGTCAAATTATCAAAGGATCTCAACACTCCGTTCTCATATAGATCACAGAGTGCACAAAATATTTTTAGTTATAATCATCTGACTACTGTACATGTTGCCAAGAAAATTTTGTATTAATGTTTACCAGTTTGTGATTTTATTTTTTTTTTTCTTTATTTTTCTTTTTTTACCTTGTCGGATTAAGAGAGTGTCCTGATGTTCAGGATCAAAAGTTAAAGGATTAAAGTTGAAGAAATCCAAAATAAAGTTCAAGAATTGGTTATAACTGAAATATTTATCTCTGTTTTTTTATCAGAAATAGCCTATTTCATAACCAAATATTGAACTGCTTTTAATATTATCAATGCACCTAAATTCCATGAAACGTAATACCGTGGTAATTTTTGTGATGGTTATCATACTGTGAAAATGTTATACCGTTACACCCCTACTGGCAACTGATGTAGGACACCACTGTCCTGTTGTCCAACCGGATGAGGACATGACTGTCTGGAAGAAAAAACCTTAATGCCAGCAGCACCATAAGCATCTCCAACCAGTTTATGCCAATATTGCCACTGGCCTGTCCAGACTCCATAGGCTGGACGACATCCGTGTACAACACCCCAACATGTGGAGGAGGCATCTGTCATTATCACCTTGCGGCAACGGAACGGCCAACATCAGAAAGTGGGTCCATTTCCATGGCAGCAGAGTTTGGTAGCACCCATTTGTCACTCTGAAGGGACGAAGCGCATGCATCAGTGGTTGAAGTCCCTTTGTGGAGTTCATCCAGCACCAAAAAGGTCTCTGTAATTCTCTCTCTATCGAACTGTCGTGGAGTCACTTCCCTCCTCCCCCCGCGGACGGCGGTCTTCTCTCGACCCCTCCGCGTTCCCGGGGGACGGCAGGGCACTCCTCCGCCCACGGCAGCGGCTCCCTCGCTCCAGGCGGTCGTGGAGTCCCGTCCCCACTCGCCTCGCGGACGGCGGCCGTCCCCCGTCGGACGGCAGCGGCGCTCCCCTGGGTGGACGGCAGTGTCGAGGACTCTGCGACGGGAATCCCTCCTCCTTCCCAGGTTTCGGCACCAGTGTAAGGGAGTTTAGTGGAAAGGAGGAGGCGAGAACCGGCTTGACAACTTAAATAACAATTTATTAAACAAAAACCCAACCAAAAACACACAACCAAAAACACAGCACAGCTGTCTGTAATTCTCTCTCTCTCTCGAACTGTCGTCCCCGGCCGCCTTTATCCCTCGCGTGCCCCATCAGGCTGATTGGGGACCGGGTGTGTCTCATTCCAACCCGGCCCCGCCCTCCTCGGCTCTACAGTCTCGCATGCAACATGCCCAGGGGAATGACAGTGGACAGCATGATCATGAGCCCCAAAAGCCTGTGAAATGTTCTCGCAGGGAGAACACGTCCCACTCTGAACATCGCTAGACATTGGCGTAATGACAGAACGCGAAATGGAAACAGGCGCGCCTGCATCACCTGCGAGTTCAGCTTCACACCTAGAAATAGAGTCTGTTGCCCTGGCAACAGGATGCTCTTGTCTTTACATGCAGCCCTAGATTGCTCAAATGCATCCAAAGCCTCTGAGTGAGCTAACAATCACTAATCATCGAGAGAATTCAAAACACAGATTCCTTGAAGCCTCAAGGACGTCACAGCTGAATCCATGCATTTTGTGAAAGTGTGTGGTGCCAGTGCAATTCTGAATAGAAGGACACAAAATTGGTACGCTTTGCCCCCAAAAGCGAATCTGAGTATGGAATAAGCATCCTTCAAATATATTGTCACAAACCAGTCCCCTGGCTGTACTTGTGCCATTATTTGTTTTTGCATCAGCATTCTGAATTGACATTTTATTCTGAGTGAAATTCAAACGTCTCAAATTCAGAATGGGACGCAAGCCGCATTCTTTTCTCAGGACCAGAAAATAATGGCTGTGAAAGCCGCATTCTCTCTGAGAAGGGGGAATCTCCTCTATCTCCCCTCTTTCTAGGAGGGAGTGAATTTCCCGAATCAAAAACGGGGCTTCCAAAACATGCTGGGGCCAAAAAAGAGACGTCTGTCGAACAACCCCATTGAATTCTGGAGGAGCCTGCCTAAATTTAATGACAAACCATGAAACACACTGCAACTGCTGCCAAGCCGCTAGACGGGCAGATAGAGGAATTAATGCATGGCTCTCATCTGTAGCACAGCATGTAGGCACTAGATGGCGTGCTTGGCTTACTTTTGACGACTGCCCCACAACCAGCAACACAGCGGAGGGGGGCCTTTGTGCCTCTACTAATGTGGTTGGTTGATTGGGATTTTATAATGTTTCTGCCTTTATTGTATTCAAGCATAAATTATAAGCACCCTAAAATACATTAATAGCAGGGACGCTGACAGAATAAACCTTTTCCCTGGTATTTTGAATGGGGAAGAGTGTGTGAACATTGGGGGGAATGTTTATTGGAGAAAACTGGTTCGCCACAATGGCCCCAGCATTCTTTATGGGGGTACAGTGTGTGGTGCTTACGTTCAGTGTGTTTTATGTACACTTGTGCTTGATGAACATCCAATTCTGTAATGCATGTCTCGAGACCCTTAGTCACGGAGACAGAGGCTGAATTCGGGAAGCGTTATGTTCACTCACCAGAGCAAGCTGCGAGGGGAAACTGAACCATATTCTGGTTGTCGGGTGTTCGAGGCATGTACAACGGCGAACTGATCCCGATACTGACCGAAGAGCAAACAGGGGAGAAATGGATATGATTATATGGTCCAGTTTCATTCACTGGATGGAGGCTCACCCTTCATTACACAACAAGCCCATCAGGCTCATATGTAGACCTATTTTTATTGTACATTGAGTTATATTATGCATGCCCCGAGACCCTTGGTCATGGAGGCAGAGGCAAAACTCAAGCTGAAAATATTCAATGCTCATTCGCCAGTGCAAATTACGTGGGAAACTGAGCTAAATTGGTGCACTGAAAAACGGGTTAGACACTAAACTGGTCCTAGCATATAATGGGGAAACAATGTGTAGTACTTGCTTTTGCACATCGGATTGAAAATTTAGGTGAGAATGCTCAACATAATTTTTGATGTTATTATTTTTTTTACGTTATTCACATGATACATGTTGGGGGGGTAGGGGTTGCTAACCTCGATTTGTAGAAGGAGGCACAAAGTTCATTGTCTATCACCCTCACAAACAAAAGCATCGCCTTGACCAACTCGTTCCCCAGCACACAGGGAGTCCAAATGGAGCCGGCGAACTCAAAGGCATTCCTTAAAGTGATGCAATTGGTTGGACTGCAAAACCATCATGTGTAGATCCAACAGCTGTCTGAAAAGAGCGACATCCATGCTGCCATCGAAAAATCAAGCAGAGATAGCAGTGCGCATCTGTACTCTTGCCAGAACACCCGCATGATCCATGAAACGGGTGAAAGAAAAACGAGTTAAAATACCTTGCATCTCCTGAGAATAATAGCACAGACGAAGCACTCCATGCGTTGGTTCACCATCACTCAGTTGGGGAATATTCTCTTATTCCAGTCCCCTTGTTCTGCGGCCAGGCTCACCGGTACATCCATGATCCCCTCTGCCGTGAGCAGCGCTTCAAACGGGGAGGGCAGAGAGAGAGAGGATGAGGCCACTCCTCCATTGCCTTATTCATGTGCATTCTCCCAGAACGACACAGAAAAATACAATAGGGACAAAGGAGCCCATTTTTTATCCTTACCTCCCAACGAAGAATTCTCTCATACAGCGTTTTTTGATGGCGATGGCTTATGATGCACATGGTCTTTTGCACGTATTGTTCTTCAGAAAATGGCTGCTGAGCTAGGCCTCAGAGCATGCCCGATGAGACTCGCGCTTTCGCTCAGGGGGAGGGCGACAAACACGAAGAGGATTCCGGTGTCCGTTTGCACTCCTATCTTCTCAGACACAAAGCCAAAATCCCAAATGGCTCCAGCACACTGAGCTCCAAATCTGGAGGCCGTAGAACTGGAACAAGTGGGGATAATGCCTCGTGGTGAGAAATTGCGAGCCTCAACGAAGCGCCGTTGTCCTTGTCAGTCCCTTGTAATGTTTGGAAAAAAAAAAACACATTGAAATTGCTCTGAAATTTATGCTGTGTCAACGAAATTCTTACGTGTTTGCCACTCAAAAGGGAAAAAAAATTATCATGTCGCTTCGACATGAGTCGCTAGAAACAAACATGGGTTTATACAATTTGTGCACTGAAGAACAGAAAATATGACTTGATGGCACAAAAGCGAGCACCTTTATGGAGCCTGTGACGTAGCTCCCTAGGGGGCATCGCTTAAGCGCCATCAGCCAATACACTGCGTGCACAATTATTAGGCAAGTGAGTATTCTGATCTTATCATTATTTCCATGCAAATTTTCCAACTCCAAACCATATAAACTTGAATGCTCATTGGATTCAATCATTTTCAGGTGATATATATTTAATGACGGAGGGTGTGGCGAAAGTGACTAACACCTTATATCAAGGTGTGCATAATTATTAGGCTGCTTCATTACCTCAGGTAAAATGGGCCAAAAAAGAGATTTAACTGGCACTGAAAAGTAAAAAAATGTCAAATTCCTTTCAGACGGATGCAACACTCTTGAAATAGCTAAACTATTGATGCGTGACCACTGAACAATCAAACATTTTGTTGCATATAGTCAACTGGGGTGCAAAAAACGCATGGAGAAGAAAAGGCGCAAATTAACTGCAAAAGACTTGAGAAGAATTAACGTGAAGCTACCAGAAACCCATTGTCCTCCAGTGCCACCATATTCCAGAACTGCAACCTACCTGGAGTGTCCAGAAGTACAAGGTGTCAAGTGCTCAGAGACATGGCCAAGGCCAAGAAGGCTGAAACACGACCATCACTAAATAAAATTCACAAGTTGAAGTGTCAAGATTGGGCAAAGAAATACATGAAGACAGATTTTCTAAGGTTTTATGGACAGATGAAACGAGAGTGACTCTTTATGGACCAGATGGATGGGCCCGTGGCTGGATCACTAATGGACACAGGGCACCACTTCGAGTCAGGCGCCAGCAAGGTGGAGGAGGGGTACTGGTGTGGGCTGCTATCACTAAGGATGAGGTAGTTGGACCTTTTCGAGTTGAAGATGGACTGAAACTCAACTCTCAAACCTACTGCCAGTTTCTGGAAAGTACTTTCTGCAAGCAGTGGTACAGGAAGAAGTCCTCAACATTCAAGAAGGCCATGATCTTTATGCAGGACAATGCTCCATCACATGCATCTAAGTACTCCACTGCTTGGCTAGCCAGTAAGGGCCTCAAAGATGCCCAAATAATGACATGGCCCCCTTCCTCACCTGACTTAAATCCTATTGAGAACATCTGGGTCCTTCTCAAACATGAGATTTACAGTGAGGGAAGACAATACACCTCTTTGAACAGCATTTGAGAGGCTGTGGATGCTGCTTCAGCGAAAGTTGATCGTGAACAGATCAAGAAACTGACAGACTCCATGGATGGAATGCTCATGGCAGTTATTGAAAAGAAGGGTGGCTATATTGGTCACTGAATATTTTTGAAAGGCCAAACATTTTATTTAATTGTCATTTTGTGTTACTTATTTGTTGCTCTTACTCTAAAAATTGAGAATAAACAACTGAGTTGGGAGAAATTATTTTTGTAATTTAGTTGCCTAATAATTGTGCACACTTATATATTCCCCTGAGAAAGACAAAACTCACTTTTCCTTTGTAAAAACTTTCAAGTTGAAGTTCAATAACATTTTGGATTGACTGAGAGCATTGTGTTTGTTCAACAAAAAAATTAATCCTGAGGAATTAAATTTGCGTATTAATTGTGCACACAGTGTAAATTGGCGTGAATGTATAAGGGCTTCAGACCACGTGACACTTGGACGGTGTCCCCATAGTGATCATACGCAGCTCGAGTTCTTCGAAAGGGTACTGAAAAGTGTGGATTAGTGTGGATGTGGCCTAAGTCCTAAACTACTGTCATATCGGCCAGCGCAACATAAACCGAAAACTACTGAGTTACCTTTAATGCGTCTGTCATGATTGCTTTGTTTACTTGTTTGTTTATTCTGTGGTTAGTTTGTCTCAATAGGGCAATTCAAGCTATTCTGTTCCTCCCAAAAGGTAATAATCAAGTTAACATCTCCCTTCTTATAAATTAAGTTTTCAAGCAGCTCTTGTTCTCTGTTTAGGATGCTAATGGATAAATGTAGAGGTCATGTTCAATTACAGTCACAGGAAAAGGGAGCCCATGGTGGGATTGAATGAAAGAGTAATGAAATAGTGTTTTAAGGGATCAGAAGCAGAATCGGCTCTGTCCTGGAGCTCAGCACAGCATGTTTGACACAGGGTATAGCACGAACCGAGGCTTATCTCTAATTGATGCGCTAAACTCAGAAACTCCGCCAAGAAACACCACAACAGCTACAATAGAGCGAGAGAGAGAGACTGACTCAGTGAGAAAATGGAATGAGAGAGGAAACGGTGATAGAGGAACTATAATGTAATGCGGAAGGAAGTGGAATTAGAAGAGAGAAAGTGAGAGGGAGAAGAGTCTGCTGATAAAAACTTAAACCAGCCCTAACTAGTTTGTTTGTCTGATTTGCTAGTTTTAGAGGGGTTTCAGGCACTCATTAGCTGGTTTGGCTGGGAGACCAGCTGGCCGATCAGCTAAACCACCTGAGAACCAGTTTAGCTTGGCACCCAGACTAAATAGACCTGTTTAAACCAGCTAAGACCAGCAAACCATCATAGACTGGTTTTAGTTTTTCTAAATTTGGAATGCCCAATTAACACTACTTAGTAGGTCCACGTGGTGGCACGGTTACTTACCTCAATCCGGGTGGCAGAGGACAAGTCTCAGTTGCCTCCACTTCTGAGACCGTCAATCCGTGCATCTTATCATGTGGCTCATTGTGCATGACACTGCGGAGACTCTGTATGTGGAGGCTCATGCTGCTCTCCGCGATCTACGCACAACTTACCACGTGCCCGTATCGAGAGCGAGAACCACTAATCACGACCACGAGGAGGTTACCCCATGTGACTCTACCCTCCCTAGCAACCAGGCCAATTTGGTTGCTTAGGAGACCTTGCTGGAGTCACTCAGCACACCCTGGATTCGGGCTCACAACTCCAGGATTGTAGTTATTGACAACTACAGTAGTCAGTGTCAATACTTGCTGAGCTACCCAGGCCCCTTGGTTTTAGTTATTTTTTCTTTTTTCTTTTTTATCAGGGTAGACAGAGGATACAGCAATGGAACATAAATAAAAAGGTTAGGGAGAGAATAGTTTTCTAAAGGAGATCCACAATGACAACTCTGTCATGTCAGATTAAATACGTGGGAGGGAAGATTCAGGGCTGCGTGGTGATCAAGGCTGAGATTTGTGCATTAATGTACTGCTCAGTGGGACCTGCTCATTCAGGTTGATGTGGCGGGACCCTGATGAAGAGCCAGCATGGCTGATGGGAAGGAGTGAAGATGGCCGCCCTGGGGCATACACAAGTAGCATTAAGGCTGATGGATTTGATTGATTTGGTGGCCCTCACAAGCTCTTAGAACATACAGGAATGCCACGGGCCACAGCTAATGCAGAGAGCTGAAGGAGCACGGAGAGGCACAGCCGTTCTTTTACCAAGTGCCTTTGAGAGAGGGAGATTTCTTCTTCATTTAAATACATTGTATTTAAAATACAAAATATAAGTAACTGTATTCCACTACAGTTACAATTTAAATCATTGGTAATTAGAATACAGTTACATTCAAAAAGTATTTTGATTACTGAAGAGATTACTTTGCATTTTATTGTCATTTGTTTAATTTAATATTTAGTCCTTTCAGATGGAAAAACGTATACATATAAATGATGTGATCCAAAGTGCATTTAAACAGCAGTGAAACACTTTCTTATGATGTTACATTCAGACGAGCAGACAGAGAAGTAAGTTTGAAGTAAGTCTGGAACAGAAGAAATAGAAATAAACCTTGTGTAATTTGTCAGTTTTACGCTAAGCTAAAATGCTATTTCTAGCCATTTTACATGCACGTTACCAGGCATGATCATATTTTTTATCAAGAAAATTCACGTTGGAACATAATTTCTTTTTTCTAGTAAGACCTTTGATATTAGGGCAAAAATCGTATTCTTGATAATAATTTTTTGTATTGTTTTCCTGTAAAAATAGCTAAAAATCCTTCAAACAGATCCCTAAAAATATCTAAAAATCCTTAGAAACAACACTGCATAAGATATTTAGGTTTTCAGAGAATGTATTTTTATCGTGTATTTTGTCACTGTACTGGCAGAGTTTTTATAGTCAAAACAAGTGAAAAAAATCTACCAGTGTTGAAAAAGTACAAATTACATTTTACAGCATGTATTCTGTAATCTGTAGTGGAATACATTTCAAAAGTAACCCTCCTAACCCTGTTTATAGACAGGGTGTGAAATACTATGGAGTTTGGGGTGTCTGATGCCCCTCATTAAAACCTGAACCCCCTTATGAATGTTAAGATTAAATCTCTCTCTCTCTCTCTCTCTCTCTCTCCCTCTGTGTCTCTCACACAAACACACACGCAAGCGCACAGACTATTCAAGTTCATTCTTGTATTTTATCAGTCAAGATAATGGACAACATTTGGAATTTCCTGTCAATGTTTTTTCAAAATGTGAAAAAAGTAATAAAAAAATAATAAAAAAAGATTAATGTAACCCATGAGTAAATGCAAAAGTCTTTTACACAGAAGATAAACACTAACTCTTAACTACTTGGGCTACTTTTCTTGGCTGTTAGTTGACTAGTAAAAATGAGTAGGGCCTACTATCTTTTATTATTACTTTCAACTGCCTTTAAAGGATTAGTTCGCCCAAAAATGAAAATTCTCATCATTTACTCACCCTCATGCCATCCCAGATGTGTATGTCTTTCTTTCTTCTGCAGAAAACAAATTAAGATTTTTAGAAAAATATTTCAGCTCTGTAGATCCATACAATGTAAGTGAATGGTGCCAAAATTTTGATGTTCCAAAAAGCACATAAAAACAGCACAAAAGTAACACGTATGACTTCAGTGTTTTAATCCAATTTTTCAGAAGTGATATGATAGGTGTGGGTGAGAAATAGATCAATATTTAGGTCCTTTTTTGCTAGGAATTCTTCTCCCTGCCCAGTACGGGGCGATATGCATGAAGAATGTGAATCACCAAAAACACAAGAAGAAGAATGTGAAAGTTTAAGTGGAGATTGACTGAGCAGGGAGGAGAATTTATAGTAAAAAAGGATTTAAATACTGAACTTTTTCTCAACCACACATATCACATCTCTTCTGAAGACCTTGATTTAACCACTGGAGTCTTATGGATTACTTTTATGCTGATTTATGTGATTTTTGGAGCTTCAAAATGTTGGCACCCATTAATATTCATAGTATGGACCAAAAGAATTGAGATATTCTTCTAAAAAATTTCATTTGTGTTCCACAGAAAAAAAAAAGAAAGTCATATATATCTAGGATGGCATAAGGGAGAGTAAATTATTTTTGAGTAAATAAATGAGTTTTCATTTGAATTTTTTGTGAATTTTCAACTATTCCTTTAAAATCTGTCATATTATTGACATTGCCTGATCTGTCTAATATACAAATGCACAAAAAACTGAGTGTATTGATACAACAAATAATGTAATGTAAAACCTTTTCTGAATTTCAATTCTGGGTTTGAATATCAAATTATCAATAGAATTGTATCCCCTGAAAAAAATAAAATAATAAATGTCACAGTAACACCCAGTGTGATGTGTTTTTAAATGTATAAAAGTAATCCGTTTTATTATAAATACCATTTATTGAAGCGGTAGATTATATTTTAAGATTAGTTTTTTTCTCAAATTAAAACAAATACAAATCAGCAGGAGTCATCACAGTTTCAACTAGTGACAGAAAAGATGGTCTTTTTTTATTTATCTTTGTCATGTGTATTTTGTTGATTCATGTTTTCATGGCTTTTATTTTGATAAAGTTCAGTTCCTGTTTCATGTCATGTGTTCCTGGTAATGTGATGTACTGTTCTCCCATGTCTAAGTATTTAAGCCCTCATGTTTTCCATTGTGGTTTGTCAGGTATTGTGTGTTTGGTAACGTGTTCATGTTAAGTCAAGTTTATGTCAAGTTTAAGCCAAGTCAAGTTCATGTTTATGTTTCATTCATGTTTATAGTTTGGGTTTATTAGATTTCACTTTTGTAAATAAATTGCACTTGGGTTCTTCATTTCATTGTCATCGTCTTCGTCATTGCCAGCGCCAGCAGCCATCATTACAGAAATACCTGACCGACCGCAATATGAACCCAGCAATACAGCTCCTCTGCCTACGTCAGGGGAATTGTCCCCTGGAGCATTATGTGGAGGACTTCTGCGATCTGGCCTGCCAGGTGGACTTTAATGAGGTCACCTCAAAGACTGTTTTCGTTTTGGATTGAATGAGCCAATCTCCTCGTTGATGCCTGGTGGTCGCAGTTCCCTCAAGCTGGTTCAGTATATCGACCTTGCCCTGCAGATTACTGGTTCTACGTTCACTGTGGGGGAGGCGGATGCCGAGCCGGAGTCCCACGTCATGGTTGGAGTCCCACGTCATGGCCGCCGAGCCAGAGTCTCACGTCATGGTTGACGAGCTGGAGTCCCACGTTATGGCCGCCGAGCCGGAGTCCCACGTCATGGTCGACGAGCCGGACATGGTCTCCCAGTAATGCATTACAATAATCTAGTCTTGAGGTTATGAACGCATGAATTCCTTTTTCGGCAACAGCAACAGAGAGCATGTATCATAACTTAACAATATTTCTGAGGTGGAAGAATGCTGTTCTAGAATCATTGGAAATTAGATTTTCAAAGGACAGATTGGTATCAAATATAACACCCAATTTCTTTGCTGTAGAAGACGATGTAACAGTACATCCATCGAGAGTCAAATTATATTTTAGTGGCTAATTTTGTAGAGGTTTTTGGTTCAATAATTAGTACCTCTGTTTTGACGGAATTGAATAGAAGGAAATTTCTGGCCATCCAATCTTTGATTTCATTGATACACTGCTAATTTGGAGAATTGTGAATTTTCGTTAGATTTAGAGTTGGGCATCATCGGCATAACAGTGGAAACTTATTCCATGATTCTTGATGATATCTCCCAGGGGAAGCATGAATAAGGAGAAAAGCAGAAGCCCTAAAACTGATCCCTGTGGCACTCCATACTTAACTTTGTTTGATTTGACAATTCCTCGTTTACACATACAAGTGGTAGCGGTCTGATAAATAGGACCTAAACCATGCTAATGCAAGTCCACTAATGCCAACATAATTCTCCAGCCTATTCAAGAGAATGTCATGATCTATCGTGTCGAAGGCAGCACTAAGATATAAAAGCACTAGAAGAGAAATGCAGCCGCGATCAGATGATAAGCGCAAGTCATTTGTAACTCTGATAAGTGCAGTCTCTGTACTGTGATGGGGCCTAAATCCTGACTGAAATTGTTCATATATACCATTTCTCTGTAGAAATGAATATAGTAGGGAGGACACTACCTTTTCTAGTATTTTCAACATAAATGGTAGATTTGAAATCAGTCTGTAATTAGACAATTTTCCAGGATCAAGCTGTGGCTTCTTAATAAGCGGTTCGATAACTATCATTTTGTCCTAAGGATAGCAAGGAGTTAATAATATTAAGAAGAGGTTCTGAGATCACAGGGAATACCTCTTTTAAGAGCTTAGTTGATATTGGATCTAACATAAATGTTGTGGTTTTTGAATTTTTGATAAGATTTGTTAGCTCTTCATGACCTATGACAGCGAAGGATTGAAGCTGCTCGTGAGGAAAATTATGAGACACTCTTTTCTGAGGGGCTGTGACAGTTGATTGCATAGTTCCAATTTTATTTAGTATTATTTCAATTTTATCAGTAAATAAATTCATGAAATCATTACTATTGTGCTGCGACAGAATATCTGGTTCAGTCGATGCTTTATTCCTAACCAGTTTAGCCACAGTACTGAATAAACAGCTATGATTGTGGTGGTTATTTTCTATGAGTTGCTAAAATATGCTGACCTGGCAGCTTTTAGTGCCTGTCTGTAGCTACAGACACTATCATTTCTTGCACCGCGAAATACCTCTAATTTTGTATTCTTCCACTTGCGCTCCATTTTCCTAGCTGCTGTCTTGAGAACATGAGTGTGATCATTGTACCATGGCACGGGGCTTTTTTCTTGAATTTTCTTTAATCGAAGGGGGGCGACACTATCAAGAGTGCTAGAGGAGACTGTATTTATATTTTCTGTTATTACATCAAGTTCTTCTAGACTTTTTGTACGTGAGACAATTCTGGAAGATTATTAGTGAAGCTATCTTTAGTGGTCAAAAGAATTGTTCTACCTGAACGATAGTGTGGTGTAGATTGAGTGACATTAGTCATCTCTCTGCGGTAGAATTTCTATAGTATCAACTCCATATGACAGAATTATATCTAGCGTATGATTATGGTGATGAGTTGGTCCTGTCACATTTTGTCTGACTCCAAGAGAGTTGAGAATATCAATAAATGCTAATCCTAATGTGTCATTTTCATTATCTATGTGAATGCTGACGTCACCAACAATTAAATCTCTATCTACATTAACTACTAGATCTGATAGAAAATTTGCAAATTCACAGAGGAAATCTGAGTATGACCCCGGTGATCTCTATACTGTAGCAAGGGCAAAAGACAACAGAGATTTTTTTATTTATATCTGATGGTGTCACATTAAGCATTATTAGTTCAAAAGACTTAAACTTATATCCTGTCCTCTGCATAACACCAAAAACTTCACTGTAAATTGTAGCAACCCTTCCTCCTCGACCCTTCAGACGAGGCTCATGATTATAACAATAATCTGAGGGAGTAGATTCATTTAAACTAATATATTCATCTGGTTTAAGCCAGGTTTCAGTCAAACAGAGCGCATCCAAAATATGATCTGTAATCTTTTAATTTACAGTTCGTGTTTTGGTAGAAAGAGATCTAATGTTTAGTAGCCCTACCTACATATGATGTTTATCTTCAAAAAACAAAAAAAAATTTTTTTTTCAAGTTTGACCTTAATCACATTTTTTCTAAATGATTTAGTGAGGGGTTTGTGTTTGGTAGTTCAGGAAAAAGACACAGTCTCTATATGATTGTAGTTTATGTGACCTGTGTGACATCTCAAGGCAGCTAGCAGATGTTCAGATTAGCCAGTTTGTCTGCTTCCTGACCTGGGCCCCAATTAGTCAAATACTATCACTATTAAGACTATGAGCCAAATAGTCAGGTCCTGGAGGATGGAGTCCATCTCTCTTTAGCAGGTCAGGTCTACCCCAAAAACTCTTCCAATTGTCTATAAATCCTATGCTATTCTCCGGACACCACTCAGCCGTTCAGTGACACTAATCTACTATAAACCTCGTCACAACGATGAGCAGGGAGGGGGCCAGAGCATATTACAGTGTCTGACATTGTTTTTGCAAGTTCACACACCTCTTTATCATTATCTTTAGTGATCTCTGACTGGCGAAGCTGGACATCGTTAGTGCCGACATGAATAACAATTTGAGAAAAATCTACATTTATCATTAGTCAGCACTTGTAAATTTGATCTGATGTCAGATGCCCGAGCCCCCGAAATTCATTTAACAATAGTGGCTGTAGTCTCTATTTCCACATTCCTTACAATAGTATCACCAATTATTAAGGCTCTTTCAACATGATTCTCAGTAGATGCATCACTGAGCTTGGAGAATCGATTGGAAACCCTAATAGGAACGGGTGAGTGGTGTCACTTTGCTGAGTGAGTATGCCGCTGGGACATCACCCAAACGCCCTGCTGCAGGGGGTCTTCAGTCAGAACCAAAGTGTGTGTGTTGCTCACTGTTCTACCCACATCCGAAACAGTATCTACCGGCTTCACTTTCTCGTTGACCTCCACTAGCGTTCGGATGCTTGTCTCTAACTCACTAACCTTGTCTGTCAGCCTGACAAATTCCTTACATTTATCACATGTAAAACCCTCACTGCTGATGAAAGAAGCTATAGTAAACATGTGGCATGCAATGCAGGAAGAAATAACATTAGCGGATGCCATGACTTACCGCAATTGTTTGTTGTTGTTGTTGTTGTTATGGTTGTTCTTGAGTGGCGAGGGTTTTAGGTTGATGTGGTTCGATGTGGTTCCTGATCAGTAGTTTGAGATTGATGCAATGTGTGGGGTTGCTGTGTGTGGGGTTGACTTTGCCTTGAGAAAATCTTCCTCATAAACAGATACATTGAGCTTATGAGCAGCTCAAGTCAAAATAAAAGCCGACAAAATGAAGCCTAACCACCAGACTTCCACAAAGTCATATCCCAAATGACTGCGGCTAATTGTGTGAGTTTGTTTGCGTGTGTGTGCATGTACCAGCAAGTTAAATAAATGAGGATACTGAGTGGCAGATCGCGCTCTGCAGTATCTATCTGTCTGTCTACTCGGCACAGATTGTTTGTTGGAATTGCTGTCACACTTGTTTATTCTCTCTCCCTCTCTCTGGGCTGTGTAAATGTGGTATTTGTCTGTGTGCTGACACTAATTGGAGAATAGCTTTAGGCCTCCCCTGGGCACTAGCCTCCAGAGCATAGCCTTGATTTGTGGCATCTTAAGAAAGTTAGCGAGAGGGGCAGATGGGAGGAGAAAGGGAAATGAAGAAGAGAGGGAGGCTATCAAAATGATGGAACAAATGAGAGAAGGGGGAGACGTAAGACTGTAGGTGAAGGATTGTGAAAAAAAAGATGAAAGTGAGATTATGTATCATGGCTTGTGTCTAAAGTACTCTTGTTTGTGTGTATGGAATGTGTGTTTGTGTGTGCATGAGGATAGGCTATTTCTATACAAATTAGTACATTAGGCTTATTTTTTTGTATGCCTATTAGATATTTTGATATTGAGTGGTTTGTATTTCAGTGTGTTTGAGGGGGAGAGTGAAAAAGAAAAGAGTACGAGATATTTGAAATAGGTTATTTTAAGATGAGGGATGTCTTATGTAAAAGCTGGTGGTGTCTATGCCTAATTTATGATAGGGGATGTCTAAGAGGGTGAATGTAGGCCAACATCTCTTCCACATGACAAAACCACTTTCAAGACCACAAAACCACATTGCTGGCACAAAAACCCATCACTGTATTACCCTACAAATCTAACATTTCAGCTCATCACAAATGTTCTGAAAATCTCACAACACACCACAACTGAACTGAAATTACCTACAAATGCCATCAATAAACAAGAGGCCTTTAGAATGTGAATACATTCACAAGCATATTTGTAATTTGGTAATGTAAACACATGAATCTGATTACAGCAACCCAGTTAGTTCAAAATAATGGTTTCTAGAAATCAAAATATTTTTAATAATAAGTAATCGGTAATGAATTAATCAGAATTTTGTGTCATGTAAACACCTTATTCGGAATATGAAAATCTGTATAATATTTATGTTCATGTATAACATTATGCAGATGGACCAAAGTCAAGTCATTTTTATTTGTATAGCACTTTTAACAACACATATCGTTTCAAAGCCGCTTTACAGAAAATCATGCTTTAACAGACAATGAAACTGTAATATCTATAAAGTCTTAAAGTCATCATTGTGTAATTTGATTAAATATGATTGTAAATTGTGTATAAAAATAAATAATTAAATAATTAAATAATATTTGTATTTAGAACAATTATTTCTTGGGGGGGGGGGGTTATGTCATTCATAAAAGTGATGTTCCTATTAAAAATCATGGCTAAGTTTAGGTTTTGGGTGAGGGGTTAAGATTAGGTTTAGGTTTGGTAAGGTTAAACTTTGGAAAAATCTCAACATTGTTCATTGGTTCTTTATTTATTTATTTATTTTTTTTCTAAAAAGTCGTATGAGCCAGTTTATACAAATTATTAAGACTTGTCATGAGTCCAGTGTGGTTATGTCTTAGTTTATTTGGAATATGCTGATCAGCTTGAATAAATCCATTTTCCAGTTTGAATATTATAGTAGGAATAAAGACTTAATCAATATAAAGATCTTAATCTGAAAAAGATGAAAACATGGTAGAACAGGGCAGAACATACAGTATAAATTGTTCAGTTTTAAGAGTTCTCCACTATTCTCTCTCTCTCTCTCTGTCTCTCTCTCTCTCTCTTGCTCTCTCTCTCTCTCTATCTATCTATCTTCTTCATTCTGTCTGAGTGTGTTCCCCTCAAGGGCCCTCTCTTACTCCTTGCGAGGGGCTACTTTAGTCTTGATAAAAATAACGTCTTCTCATTCAGAAGACGTGTGAAGGACCTGCTATGTAGCCATAGTTTTAAAGGCTTAACCACTGCATGTTTCGGATTAAAACTGATGTCCAGGGAAGAACCAACTAGTTATTAAAATACTCATTCTACACCAGCGCGCTGCCTCACAATGCCTGCAGTGTTTCAAATGTTTCTATTTTTTACTTATTTATTTATTTATTTATTTATTTATTTTTTATGAATTTCCGCAGAGAGCACACATATTTTTTTTGCACACACATTTCAACGGCAAGAGCTCCAATACTCCAGGCCACTCGGAAATTAATATTTTACTTAAAATGTTTAATTAAACTGTGGTCAACTTTTGTATACCACGGACTACCAAGTCTGTATTATATACAATAGATTGTTAATTTTTTGGTTTAGCATTCTTTCACTGTGCTGCCATGCGTTAAAATAATAGTGATTAGACATTACCAATGAATACAATTCTTTTAAAACAATTCTCAACTTTTGGTGCTCATAAATGATGACATTTAAAGGTGTGTGTAATTGATACACCACTAGCGATGACAAGAAAAAACACATAGTCCTGCTCAAAACTCACACCACTGGTTGAGCCAAGGTCGCTATTTCGGGCTGGTTGGGATGCTCAAAGAAATAGAGCAAAGTTTTGATAGTGCTTCTGTGTTTACGATTTTCAAAGTGTTGTCTTTGCATAGTAAGGGCATATTTTATTCATATTTAAATAAATACAATTAAATAATAATAAAAAAAAAAGGGGGCAGTGGTGGCTCAGCAGTTAATGCTCTGGGTTACTGATCAGAAGGTTGGGGCTTCAAGCCCCAGCACTGCCATGATGCCACTGTTGGGCCCTTGAGCAAGGCCCTTGACCCTATCTGCTCCAGGGGCACCATATCATGGCTGACCCTGCATGCTGACCCCAGCTTAGCTGGGATATGTGAAGAAAAAAAAAGGAATTTCACTGTATATGTATAATGTGTGATAAATAAATTAAATTAAATTAAATGTTAGGTTGCATTATTGGGGTAAGAGAAAGCATTTTAACACTGAAAACAAGTTACACACTTTATTTCACACTTTTTAACCATCTGTAACCATGTGGATCATCTCTTCAAGTCTCTTCCTGTGTGGAAGTAAATGTCTGCACTTTTCTTGGAAGCTATGGCGCCATATAATCTATATACGATGGTACCTATGTATCAAGCACCATAAAATGTCGACCTTGGCGACCAGAAAGAGATACAGAGAGAGAGAAAGGTGTAAAAATGGAGAGAGAAATAAAAGAGTGATCGGAGAGAGCGGGGAAGCACACACAAAATCTGAGAACAGAAAATAGTGTTGACAGAAATAGAGCTGATAGAAAGTGCTGACCAAGAGACCTGATCTTTTCTCTCTCTCTTTTTTTTTTGCGTGGCACGCAATCACACGTCCGCAATTTCTTTAGCCGTATAGATCTGATGCACATATAAAACACAGAGTTCTAAATTAAATTTTTACTTCCAATACAACTCTAGTGAAAAGTCTGTGCGAGTTATCTGTTCTGAGCTCATCCAATCAACTACAATTCACATTCTCAACATAGAGTGCCAAGAAGAGTTGAAAAGCAGGTAAGGAGGATTTAAAAAAATTAGGAATTACCCTCCTATTGAGACCCAATTTCCAACTGTGTGTCACTCAAGCCATCAAGTTGGCTTTTCCTAATTTCAATAAGTATAACCCCCCTGTATTAATCATGAACAGAAGGAAGTTTTTTAAAGCCCAAATTAGCATTTGAGGTCATTATGATCAAAGGTGCTGGCATTTGAAGACGCGGCTAAATTGTGAAATTTGCCAACCTGACTTACTCTGCTTGATTAAGGAGAGCATGAGCAAAATAAAGTCAGCTTGTTATTTTAACAGCAAAGAAAGGCAAGATGTGTCAGAATGTCTTCTTGAATATCTCTTCTAAATGTTCTGAAAGTAAGTTTGTGTGTACAGCGTCCCTATCATTTCTGCTGTTTAATGAAAGAGAAAACAGATGTGGGATCCAATAGGTCAAAAGGTCTATTTTGGAGATTAACAGGGGATCCCGAAATGACCACTCCTACTTTACTTCAAGTCTTGGTTATGTTTATACATACAGTACTATTGAATCTGGTCTAATAGGGTCATTATACAAATCACTGCACCTTTGTGCTGAAATTAACTAGAGGCTCTGCAACAACAACAACTTTTATTTCCTTTCACACAAATCACTGTTCCTCACACAATAGCACATGACTTGTAAGGAGATAACATTTTAATGTTTGAATTACAGATCCAACTGTTTCACCTCGGAACTGCCACAATCCATGTAAGGAACCACGCAATATTATTTTGCTAAAATGTTGCCTTAGTCACAAAAAATATTTTTGAGATCAGGCTGGCACAATCTCCATGCCATGGCTCTGCAAAATAATAATGATAATAATAATAATTATTAATAATAATAATAATAATAAAATCTTGTGGTTTTGTAAAACTAATGGAAAGTGCATACATTTTAACAGTGTGCTGTAAACTGAAACATAACCAGCACTTTTAACAAGAAGCAATTTATCATAAACTCTGATTTCAGACATAACAATAATACATAGCATATAAATGCAATTTCTCCTTGAGGCATTGCTCTTTTTGAACCCACATGTATAAATGTAAAGGCTGATATATAGGCCTATATTGTTTTTCCAAGTTCTGGATTGCCTTGCACACGGAGAAGAGCTCAGACTTTCAAAGTATACACTAAATGAATGAATACGAACGCGTTTGACGCATGCACACTACGACAGCTTTGTGTTGCTCTTTTAGTACAGTCAACGGCAGGCGCATGTGCTGACGATGCACACAGACAAGAAAAACAGTCTGTGCTGATGATGGAATTTGCTTCATGCATACTGTGTGCGTTCTGATCAGCAATGTGGACAACCGAAGTATACTTTGGCCTTAAAACTCCAAGAAAATTCCCAGGAGCTGTTTCAGGAAAACATTTTAAATTGGTAAAATAGATTTAAGATACTGCCTGTTTGCTGAAACGTCTGCAAAACAACAATGTCTCACAATGAAATGAAAATGAACTATCAATTTGTTCAAACTAATTTCATGTTGTGGGTAGAAGCAGCTTAGCAAGTTCAGAAAGGCCAACTATTAAGTGTGAAAGGCTAAATCTTCAAAGAGCCTGCGTCTCATTAGAGCTCACCACGGTTAGGGTTAGGGTTTGTCGGAAATAAATAATAAACCTTTTTATGAAAAAAATAATGAATTAATAAATAGTCTGACACCTAATTTATTGTGTCTAACAATGCGCCTAGTGTCTGGGTTTTAGAAGATTAAAATGTCTGTCTTTTTTTCCACCCTTTAGGTTTTTTTTTTGGTTTTTTTTGTTTGTTTTTTTTTAATCTCAGCACACATCTTTTGTGACTTCTCATTGTCAAGTGCATTTGAAAATATTATATTTCATACAGAGGTAATTTGCAATCATTTTGTGTGAGAGAATCCCACACAAAAATAAATGTATACATCTTTGATATGAATATATACCTTTTTTTCAGAATGTCTGAAAATGATTTTGCTCAGTGGTAGCTGTGGCCCAAAGTAAGCTCAATTTTAATGACCAATAACTCATAATTGAATGACATCCAGAGCAAATATATTCCTCTACAGCAATAATTAGGGCAAGAGCCTGGATAAGCAGCATGCTGTCCTGACCCTCCTGAGAGCAATATATATATATATTTTTTCTTTATTTGGCAGAGGAGACAATCAGTGGCCCTGGTCTGTAAAGGAGGTGGTCAGCAGGGCCAGTTGAGGTTAGACCTGTAGGTTTGTGTTTGCTTGGGAAAATACTAAAGCTGCTGATATAGAGGTTCTGACACAGATGGTTTAATTAAGGATTTTACCAACACAAAACCAGTATTGGGGGTAACGCGATAAAAGTAACGTGTGTTACATAATCAGATTACTTTTCGGGTAACGAGTAAAGTAACACAATATTTTATTTATTTTAGACCATAATATCTGAATTACTTTTTAAATAAAGTAACACGTTGCTTTTGTACACCTCTACTGTCCCTGTACTGCGAGAAATCAGGAGTAAAATGTGCAAACTTCAGGGAGGAGACATAGTGCATGATTGGCATTGTATTTCTATACTATATTTCTATACTATATATACTATACTCTCTCTGCCAAATAGTCTCTGGCCTCACACTCTATAGAGTGTGTTTTAAAGTAATATGAGGTCAGCATTCGGTTGAGTGAAACATGGGTGATACATGTGTTAATGCACACTGCATTAAAAAAAATCATTTTATAAGAGATTATAAGACTAGTCTTCCATTGGACACGACATGATACACACAGGGTGAAATACTCGCTCAATTCACTGACTTATGCAGCCGAACTGCTCCGTGTTACAGCTCCCCTTAACTGGGAGAATGGGATGAGAAAAGATTCTGGATCAGTGGCACCGAGCAACGTTCTACATCGAATGACTACGCAGAGAAAATGTCTTAGTTTCTAAAAATATTCTACATATTTTTTATAATAAACAAGTAGTTTGTTTCATGAAACAAACTCTTTTTATGACATTTTGGTGGCATTAAAAACTATTCCATTCAAGTTGAATCAAAATGCGCCTTTGAAGTTGTGGCATCTGTACGCAACGTGGATCAACTCAAAACAAGACTTCATCAGACTTATTCCTTGAACATGTTAGGCTGGCATTCCCCACTGAATTGTATCCTAACTTTTGAAAAACATCTTAAGTTGACTCTTGCATTGTCGATGGGCACCGCATATGATGACAAATGATGCAGGTTCAAGTGTTGGACTTTGCTGCTTTAGGTAAGACAGTGGTTATACTTTATGTGTGGTTTACATTATTCATATTGGATGCCATGTTGATGGAAAAACATATCATGCATATTCATGTTATTGATTCTTTATTATAAATATGACGTGAAGACCTACTTTCAAAATATCTGTTTGTTTACTATGTTGTTTTGACATGAGTGTTGTGCAGTAGCTAACATGACCTGTAATGTCTCTTGTATGCAGTGCATGGCTTATTTGTATGGAATGCAGAGGCGTCATGCCACTTCAGAGTGAGGGGGCATGTGCCCCCTCAGATTTTTGAGCCAAGAGGATTTTGAATGGTTTATTTGAACTTCCAAAAGTGTATTTGATGGTAAGCTACCTTCGATAATTAAATTAAATGATTATTGCATGTACAAACAAATGTCTGTGGCAGAAATATTTATTCACATGTTTAAATTTTATCAGTTAAAATCCAATCGAGTCACATACTGTAAGTTCATGTAAGAAGTTTGGTTCTCTTGGGCAATGGAGGAGTCAGGAGGCAACGAAGCAGTGTAGATTCAAACACTCAATCAGATAACAAAAGAACCTTTTTTAAACACTCAGTTTGATAACGAATACACTCAGCAAGTGTCAGTTCGTGATCTCAGGGCTCTCTCTCTCTGTCGAACTGGTGAGGCTTTTAAGTCTCCCTCTGCCATCACTGTAACAAGAGACAGGTGTTAGAGATAATTACAACCCAGGTGACGAGCCTTACCGCTCTCTCTCTCCTGCAGACAGACACACGACCATGCCCCCATCACCACATATCCCCACCGCCCTACTCAGGCCAGGGCAACATCGGGCCTGCCAATTCCCCGCCCATTTCCAGAGAGGAAGTCAGCCACAGCCATCTGCGCTCCAGATCACCTCAAATTTGAATGGCTGAAGTGCCAGGTACCAACGGGTGATCCGCGCATTGGTATCTTTCATGCAGTGGAGCCATTGGAGAGGGGTATGATCTGAACAGAGGGTGAAGGCCCACCCCAGCAGGTAGTAGTGGATAGTGAGGATGGCCCACTAGATCACCAGACCCTCCTTCTCCACGGTGCTGTACTCTCTCTCAGCGAGAGCTTATGACTAATGTAAATCACCGGTCACTCCTTCCCCTCCACATCCTATGAGAGCACTGCACCCAGCCCTCTGTCTGATGCATCCGTCTGCAAAATAAAGGGGAGAGAGAAATTATGAGCATATAAATGTGCCCCCCCACAAAGCGAGGACTTTATCTTTAGAAAAGCCTGTTGGCACAACTCCACTGGACCGGATTGGGGGCCCCCTTTCTAGTAAGATCAGTCAGCGGGCTGGTGACATCAGAGTAGCTAGGCACAAACCTTCGGTAGTAGCTAGCCCCAGAAACTGTCTCACCTCCTTTTTGGTCTTAGGCCTCAGACAAGCCGCGATCGCTGCAGTTTTGTCAACTTTTGGACGCAAGTCCAAACTGTACCTGTGTTTGAAGAATCCAGTGTAACAAGAAAGGACACCGGGAACTGGATTCTTCAAACACAGGTAGGGAACTTTTAATTGACCACTTCTCTGGTTTACAGCTTCACAATAACTCGTCAGCTTCACAATAACTCATCAGCTTCACAGTAAAGTTCTTGACATAGTCTCTCTCTCCCGATCTGGTGCTGGCATGGTCCTTTTATGCTGCTCTCCCCAATCTCACTACAATTAGAGACAGGTGTTAGTCATAATTTGGCTCAGATGTATGCACCCTCACCGCTCTCTATCTCTCCCTCGACGGATGCTCGACCACGTCCCCGCTGCCACACTTACGAATCGTGTTCTTTAAGGTTTTATTAAATCGTTCCACCAATCCATCTGTTTGTGGGTGGTAAACACTGGTTCGAATCGATTTAATACCTAACAATTTGTATAGTTCGCTTAGTGTTTGTGACATAAAGGTAGTGATTTGATCAGTGAGGATTTCTTTTGGAATCCCCACTCGGGAGATTATTCTGAAGAGTGCCTCCACAACACTGTGTGCTGAGATGTTGCGCAGGGGCACTGCTTCCGGATATCACGTTGCATAGTCCAAAAGAATGAATACAAAGCGATGCCTGCGTGCGGTCCATTCTAATGGCCTGACGAGGTCCATGCCAATTCTTTCGAAGGGGACCTCGATTAGCAGTAGAAGGCGCAACGGTGCTTTTGGGGTGGCTGGTGGATTCACCAACTGACATTCACGCCGCACACCACTTGGGAACATCACCGTGAATGCCCTGCCAAAAATACGGGCCATTATATGGTTGAGCGTTTTCTCTTGCCCTAGATGGCCAGCCATTGGATTATGGTGAGCTGCCTTGAAGAGGGTTTCCCGACGGCTCTTCGGTACTAATAATTGTCCTGCGTCACTCGATACAACCTATCTTTGATAATAGAAAAATATATGCAGGAAAGAGAGAGAGAAAAAGAGTCTGCTGGATGGCCTCTTCCAGCGACGCCAGATGAAGGCACTGGACCCACTCGGCCATACCATGAGGAAGCTGGGTGATGAACTGCTCCAATACCACCAGCTTGACTATGCCCATAGTGCCGCGGGTCCCCTCAGCCAGCAACCATTTCTGGCAAACTCTGTTGGGAATTTGTTGGGCTGCTAGCTGCGCCTCCCCGGAGAGTAACTGCAACAAGCGGACCACCCACTGGTCGGGCGGCCACTTCCACACCTCAGCATTTTTTTTCAAAAAAGTCGAGGTAGGCCTCTGGATCGTCATTTGGCTCCAACTTCATGAGGGTAACGGGGGAAGTGGCCTCCGAGGGGGATGCATTGCCAGCCCCCTCTCTGTCGATTAGGCTCCGGAACACCTGCCAGTCCTCCGTTTGGGCCTGGAGCAGGAGTTGGAACCGCTGTTCCTGCTCCAGGCGTAACTCCATGAGGGCTTGATGCTGGGTTTGCTGGATGCTGGCAAGGGATTTGATAACTTTGCCCAGCGGTAAAGACTCCATAACGGTGTTGTCCTCCAAAGTCCCGTGTTTCGGCACCAGTGTAATTGGTTCTCTTGGGCAATGGAGGAGTCAGGTGGCAACGAAGCAGTGCAGGCAAGACTTTTATTTTTTCTGCCTCAGGTTCTGGGGTGACTTAATAAAGACTATTCACGTAGATTCAAACACTCAGTCAGATAACAAAAGAAACTTTATCTAAACACTCAGTTTGAAAATGAATACACTCAGCAAAGGTTGAGTTTGTGCTCTCAGGGCTCTCTCTCTCTCTGTCAAACTGGTGAGCTGGTGTGGCTTTTAAGTCTCCCTCCACCATCACTATAACAAGAGCCAGGTATAAAAGATTATTACAACCTAGGTGATGAGCCTTACTGCTCTCTCTCTCCCACAGACAGACACACGTCCATGCCCCCATCACCACAGTTCCGCTGTACACGGCGTCCAGTGCTGATTCGGAGATTGCGTTTATGAGGAAGGTCGAGCACTACGGGAAAGTGTGCTGTTATGGTAAAAACAAACAAATTTATTGCATCAACTTCAGTGCAGTTTACATTTGCCAACTATGTCTGATCTCTGTGGCATTGTCAGTCAGTTTTGGTGTTGAAATGCATTTGACAGATTTTGCGGCACCTTAACACGCTTTTATTCATGTTTGTAAAGGGGTTAAAAGGAGGAGGCGAGAACCAGCTTGACAATATAAATAAAGTTTAATGATAAACTTAAACAAAAACACACAAACATAAACATAAACACATACAGGGCAGCTGCCCATAGTTCACTCTCTCTCCTGAACTGCCGTCTCCGGTCGCCTTTATCCCTCGCTCGCCTCATCAGGCTGACTGGGGTCCGGGCGTGCATCATTCCAGCCCGGCCCCGCCCTCCTCCACGCTACTATGTTTAAAGAATGTAATGGCTTATTATCCTAGTTCAGTGTAAATCCTCTCCTTTTCAGTCATGATAAAAACTTTAACTAGCGAAAGGCGGTTTTACATGGTTCCTCGGTAGCCACGTGTTCTGTATTCAATGGTAGAAATGCGGCGTGGGTGGCTGAATGGATCAAAGCTGCAGCACTTATGTTTATGAGACATCAGTCACTTTGTTTCATGGCTGCTTAACATACACCGCGCAATATATATATATATATATATATATATATATATATATATATATATATATATATATATATATATTATTTTTTTTTTGCGGCTGCTACGTGTCAATGACCAGCTGGAATTAAGCTATTAGTCAGTCCCCCGAACAGTCTGATCGATCGTTCCCTATTCCCTATATAGTACATACTGTTTGGGATTGTCATGGGAAACAAAAACAATGAATGAGTATATAAGTAACTGCATAATAATATAGGGCTGGCTATTTTATATATATATATATATATATATATATATATATATATATATATATATATATATATATATATTATGAAGACCCAACTTGTTTTAAATATTTTTTTAGTTAATTGAGATGTATTAAGAGGAAGAATGCCACTAAATTATTTAATTAATTGGAAAGCCTTGGAATTACCTAACTTTGGTTTACAAAAATAATGTATCTTTTTCACTCTTTTTCTCTTATTCTTCTTTTTTCCTCCTTTACCATTATGCTGTTGTCTGCTCAGCTTAGTTTAGATGTTTTTTTTATAAAGTTTTAGTGTATGTATATATATATATATATATAATATGTATATGTATGCATGAATATTTTACATTTTCCTGTGGGACATGTCTTTGACACACCTGAACTACTACATCAGTACTTGATCCTTTAGCATTCACACTGATTCCAACAGGAATTTGACCAAATGTTGAACATAGCAACTTCACTTTATAATGATGCTCTAACTAACTCAAATTGTACTGTAGTCAAAAATTTAAATGCCACATCAGTGGTTGTTGGTGCACTAAAATTAAACGGCTCACAGCTGTGTTTAGCAGAATTATCGCTCTCTGTGTTCTTAGCCTTGCTAAAGGACAGACTCAGTGGGAATAGCCACCGCATGAGGGGAATTATTGACTGAGCAATGGTAGCATTTACCTAGTTTTAATTCACATTAAAAATGGCAACAGACCATGTTGGACAGCATGAAAGTTAATCCGTTTTTACCTTGTGTGTGAGGCAGTGTGTATTTGTGCGTGTTCATGTGCAGGTGAGTCAGCAGTGTGTGTTTTTGCTGAGTGTTACCTTATCGCCATCCTATATGTGTTATGGAGCTTGGGTGTAAAGAGAAAGGTCTTGTTGCTCTTCAGAGGAAACTGCTAATGCCGGCAACGTGCAATAGAGGATAAGGGACCAAATTGATGATTAAGAAAATGAATGCTGCCAGATTGCCGTAAGAACGCTCAAATCAAATATCAGTGCTGTTGTAATGCTTGGACAAGCTCATAACGTTTCAAGCGCACATAGAATCACAAGATTCATGTTACATGTGTTTTTGTGTGTGTGTGTGCGTGCATGTGTTGGGGAGTGAAGAGCAACAGGATGGGATTAGCAGTATGGTACTTTGATATATACCATGGTACTAAAATGATTATCATATTCATGGTTCATGTCATGACATTTACATGGTGCTTCAAGGTTCTTCAACACTAACAATAAGTACTACTGTAAATATCCTCACATTACCAAAAACACCATGGTACATGTACAAAAACATGGTATTAAGATGGTATTTTTGTAGTGTGAGGGTACATTTTTTTAAGAAAAAAAAACACCATGGTATTACCATAGTACAAAAGCAAAAAATAAATAAAAATAAATAAATGACACAAATTTTGTCATAAACTGAGTGCTCGAGTAGTGAACATGTGTGGCCTGTTTTTTTGTTTTGTTTTTGCAGAGCTCTAAAAAGGGGTGGATGCTCCAAACTGCCAGCAAAGATATAGAGAGCCACTAACCTAACCCTTTCCCTAACCTTAACTGTGTGTGGAAGTGTCGCTCCCTTCTGGAGTTGGCCCAACCCCCTTATGTAGTAAACCCACCTTCTGGAGTTATTCTGCCCTCTTTTGGTGATCATTTCCGGCCTGCAGCTATTCCTACTTGAATTTTTCTAACCACGAGTACTCTGAATGTGCAGTATGCACATATGCCTGGAATTGTTTGCACTAATTAGTGGGTCCACAAGGTGACAACACTCACAAATTAAGGTGCATCCCAAACCGCATACTTCTGCACTATTCCACACCATTGTCTAGTGTAAGTAGTACTACATATACTATGGCATCACAATGTTATTCCAGGATTCTTTAAGAATACCATGGTATAACCATTGTGCAATAAAAATAAAAAAAACTACTTTTGGTACATAATACACATTAAAATGTTTTTATTTAATGAAAATAATACAAGTAGAGAGTTGTGATAGTTAAGGGTGTGTTGGCAAAATGGGGCGTGCAGTAGTGTCCTTGTCAGTCCACTGACAGTCCATTCTTGGACCTCAAGGATATCTTGTCCCCACCAGAAGCCTGTGGTCGGCTAAGGAACAGCGCCATATTGTACCAACACAAAGAGGCACCAAAACACTTTCCCGGACTTTTGGTTTCATCATACCACATTGGTGGAATGACCTGAAATTCTTGTTGCACTTTAATCTGTCTTGAATACTACTATTCTGATGCTAGTGAAACTTTGCAATATGGCACTTTTCGTACCACTGTCTCCTTGTAATGCTGTCGCTGGCAATGACAAAGACGATGACGTGTGATGAACCCAAGTGCAGTTTTATTATCAAACATGAAATTCCAAAGAACATAAATCCAAACGTAAACAAAACATAAACATGAACTTGACTTTAACTTGACTTGACATGGTGGAGCTGGGGGATCGGAAGACAGAGGTGGAGTCGGTGGGATTGAGGACCAAGGTGAAGCTGTAGGGAAGGAGGTCCTTGGTGAAGCCGCAGGCTCGGAGTGACGAAGAAAAGCTGGAGGATAGGAGAGGCCAAGTGGAGCCAGGTGACCGACTGACAAAAGCGGAGCCGGAGGGACAATGGACCCTAGAAAAGCCGATTGGCTGAAGGACCACGGTGGAGCTGAAGGGACACTGGGCCAAGGTGGGACTGAGGGATCGAAGGACAAAGGTGGAGTCCAGGGCTCGGAGGTTCCAGGCGGGGTCAGAGGGTCGAAAGATCCCCTTGCCTGATCAGAAGAACTAAGGGTGGGCACAAGGCCGGGAACCAATTCCAGCTCAAATAGCCTAGTGAGAGATGGCTCTGGAACGAATGAGGCCAGCAATGCTGGATTGTTGGCCAGAGGTCAACCTTGCCTGGAGCAGACTGAATCTTGGCTGTGACATGGCATGGAGCACACTGAGGTGTGGCTGTGATGTGGCATGGAGCAGACTCAGGCGTGGCTATGACGTGGCATGGAGCAGACTCAGGCGTGGCTATGACGTGGCATGGAGCAGACTCAGGCATGGCTATGACGTGGCATGGAGCAGACTCAGGCGTGGCTATGACGTGGCATGGAGCAGACTCAGGCATGGCTATGACGTGGCATGGAGCAGACTCAGGCATGGCTGTGACATGGCATGGAGCAGGCTGAGGCGTGGCTGTGACATGGCATGAAGCAGGCTGAGGCGTGGCTGTGACATGACATGGAGCAGGTTGAGGCGTGGCTGTGACATGGCAGGGAGCAGGCTGAGGCATGGCTGTGACATGGCAGGGAGCAGACTCAGGATCCAGGGCAAAAGATGGCGCTAGCTCAGCGACCATGATAAGGAACTCTGGCATGGCTGCCATGACGTGGGACTCTGACTTGGCAGCCATGACGTGGGACTGTGGTTTGGCATCCGCCTCCCCCACAGTGAACATAGAACCACTTATCTACAGGTCAAGGTCGATATACTGAGCCAGACTGAGGGGACTGCGACCACCAGGCATCAAGAGGAAACTGGCTCACCCAATCCCATCCAGAAAATGTCCTTGAGGGTGACTTCATTAAAGTGAACCCGGCAGGCCAGAGAGCAGAAGTCTTCGACATAATTTTCCAGGGATCAATTCCCCTGGTGAAGACGCAGGATTTTAACTGTTGAGTTCATCTTGCGATGGTCAGGTATTCTTTAACGCTGTCTCTGGCAATGACAAAGACGATGACGTGTCATGAACACAGTGCAGTTTTATTATCAAACATGAAATTCCAAAGAACATAAATCCAAACGTGAACAAAACATAAACATGAACTTGACTTTAACTTGACTTGACTTGGCTTGATTAAATTCTACTTGACATGACATGAACCATCCAACATTACACACTGCTTAGAATGTTCCATCCGTAACCCCCTCGTGATGGGTAGAAGGGTGGAAATGAAAGTGACAGATGTGAGGAGGTCTTTCTACATCATGTTACACACAGTTGTGTTACTGGTGTAATACCAACTGCAGTAATAATAGTGCCTTTTCACTGCATTTTCCTTATACAGCAAAGTGGCAGAGCACTATGCACCCCTCCGGGTTTCCACTTTCTAAATCTTTTTTTTTTTTTTTTTTTTGTAGTCTCAAAATCAATGAGACTTCTCAGAATTTAATAAACTCCAGTCACTCTACTGGAATGCAGTGGAAACTGAATCAATTTTGAGTCATTTGCAATGCAAAACAATATCCATTTCTTGATCTACAATGGCAATGATTCAAAGTTAATGACCATTGTGACCTCAGAAACCCAAGCTATGGCATTGCCACCAAATTATATTTGAGAGGTGATAGTATATTACTTGGGAATACAGTTATATGCTTCCATCCTGTCATATTTGTGTGTCCTTTTATCTCTAGTAAAATAATGTTTTATTCCAATGTTGAGCTGGGACACTCTTGGCGCACACACATGCACACACATACACACAACGTGAAAGACAGTGCATTCAGCTAAAAAGCAAAGTTATTATCCTCCAATGGTGACAGCACTGTTTGAAAATGACATTGGATTTTAATGTGGTGCAAGTCAATTTCAGAGTATGAAAGGACTTGTGGGAAGATAATGCAGGGCCAATTTACACTCAATTGAAATGTGTGTTTCCTTTTGAATCTGCCCCAATTCCACCCTTGCTCGCTGAACAGCTCGAGTTGAATGTGGAATGTTGTGCAGAGAGAATATCCATTGCACTGTTATAAAGCAATTTGAAGATTGTGGCATAGACTAACTGGCCTTCCAGGGCTTTTTACTTTGCAAGGGCAAATCTATAAAAGTGATATTCAGATTTACCAAACAACAATACATAATCATGCCATTAGTGGTTCAAATATCTTCACCTCTTAGACAGTGGTTCTGTGTCTTGTCTACCCTGCTAAGATATTAATGGCATACATACAATCTAGTGCCAATAAATAAATAAATAAAACGTTTTTAAAATATATATTTTTTTATAAAATATATTTATAAAATCACATAGAGGGATGTTTACAATGCTTATTTCTTTGATTAAGAGTGTTTGCGTAGGTGTGTGTGTATGTGTCATATACAAGCTGTCAGCAGCTTCTAAACAGTCTATCCTTTCTGTCAGAAAAATTCAATATTTAAAAGTAAATTACACAGAGTTCAGTTAACAAATCTTTGACATGACGTGACATGTGTTTTCTTCCCAGTGGAAATCTTACATAGAAATATATACTAATCCAGATCCCAGGGTCAGTACTAGACAGTTTAAAGAATGTTCCGGGTTCAGTGTGAGTTGAGGGCAATTAACAGCATTGTGGCCACAGTTAGGCACCTACAATGTAAGTAAATGGAGCCAGTCTATAAAAAATAAAATACAAACCGTTTTAAAAGTATAGCTACAAGACATAAACATTACACATGTCAGCATGTTTTTAGTGTGACAAAACCAGGGATTTACAAAAGCATTACAGTGTTTACCAGGTTGTAATATTGCAACCTTAAAGTTAGTAATAAGCCATTTAATCATCCTAAAATCATGTTAACATGTATAATGTTTACGTATTGTAGCTATTCACAGTGTAAATTTTAAAGTTTATGGAGTGACCAAATTCACTTCCATTGAAAGTGCCCTTCTGTTGACAAATGATGGCAGAGTTTATTATTATTATTAGTAGTAGTAGTAGTAGTAGCAGTAGTAGTAGTATTAGTATTATTATTATTTTGCAGTTCTGATCTTTTAAGACCTTTTTTTTAGAATCACATGATTAGATCAGATTGCATGAATTCAGGTCTCTTTCTTTTGTCTTCTCAGACTTCTAAAGAACAGTGGGGACATTTTAGCATGCCACAGACAAGGTTGGAGCTCTTTGATATCTGTTCCAAGCTCATGAGGTCTCAACCAAGAGACCACCCACACCAGAATGAGGCACAGACTCCTGAAGGAGGTAGAAGATTATAAATGACATACACTCATGTAAATTTTGCATCACTTTTGATCATGCCAGGGAATCAATGCACAGCGTTCTGTTTGACAGCCTCTTCTAATCAAGAGAAGAGAGTGTCAGTCTCTTTCGTTCCATCATGTCCTTGTTCAATCCCCAATCCTCTTTCGCTCTTCTTTTTAATGTTTCCCATCTGCTTCTCGCTGTAATTCTTCACGTCTTCCTCTGTGTTTGGGCTCTGTCCTTTCTAAAATGCATGTCCCCATTGCCAACACCATTTTCCACATATTACCATCCCCAATATCTCTGTTATCTCCTCTCTGGCTCTTTCTGTCCTTGTTCCCTAATATAGCTGTGAGTTGAGCCAGTGACAGACAGGGCAGACAGGGCAGTTAGTAATTAGACAATAGGCAATAACTAGATTGGAAATGGGATTGAAAGCAGGAAGTTATTATGCACCCCAAAGTTTCATCCACAAAGAGACCTTCTCAAAACTTGTCTAGCGATTTCAGTGTGTTTGGTCAAAAGCTAAGAGCTGCCCAGGAGAGGACATTACTAAGGACTGCACAATTTTTAAACCTAACCCCTGAGGGACCTTTTAGACCAAACATGTGCTTGTGCTTATAAGATAAAAGCAGTGCAACCAATAGAACAGAGCACATACACTATATTGCCAAAAGTATTCGCTCATCTGCCTTTAGACGCATATGAACTTAAGTGACATCCCATTCTTAATCCATAGGGTTTAATATGACGTCGGCCCATCCTTTGCAGCTATAACAGCTTCAACTCTTCTGGGAAGGCTTTCCACAAGGTTTAGGAGTGTGTTTATGGGAATTTTTGACCATTCTTCCAGAAGCGCATTTGTGAGGTTAGACACTGATGTTGGATGAGAAGGCATAGCTCACAGTCTTCGATCTAATTTATCCCAAAGGTGCTCTATCGGGTTGAGGTCAGGACTCTGTGCAGGCCAGTCAAGTTCTTCCACACCAAACTCGCTCATCCATGTCTTTATGGACCTTGCTTTGTGCACTGGTGCGCAGTCATGTTGGAACAGGAAGGGGCCATCCCCAAACTGTTCCCACAACGTTGGGAGCATGGAATTGTCCAAAATCTCTTGGTATGCTGAAGCATTCAGAGTTCCTTTCACTGGAACTAAGGGGCCAAGCCCAGCTCCTGAAAAACAAACCCACACCATAATCCCCCCTCCACCAAACTTCACAGTTGGCACAATGCAGTCAGACAAGTACCGTTCTCCTGGCAACCGCCAAACCCAGACTCGTCCATCAGATTGCCAGATGGAGAAGCGTGATTCGTCACTCCAGAGAATGCGTCTCCACTGCTCTAGAGTCCAGTGGCAGCGTGCTTTACACCACTGCATCCGACGCTTTGCATTGCACTTGGTGATGTATGGCTTGGATGCAGCTGCTCGGCCATGGAAACCCATTCCATGAAGCTCTCTACGCACTGTTCTTGAGCTAATCTGAAGGCCACATGAACTTTGGAGGTCTGTAGCGATTGACTCTGCAGAAAGTTGGTGACCTCTGCACACTATGCGCCTCAGCATCCGCTGACCCCACTCTGTCATTTTACGTGGCCTACCACTTCGTGGCTGAGTTGCTGTCATTCCCAATCGCTTCCACTTTGTTATAATACCACTGACATTTGACTGTGGAATATTTAGTAGCGAGGAAATTTCACGACTGGACTTGTTGCACAGGTAGCATCCTATCACAGTACCACGCTGGAATTCACTGAGCTCCTGAGAGCAGCCCATTCTTTCACAATTGTTTGTAGAAGCAGTCTGCATGCCTAGGTGCTTCATTTTATACACCTGTGGCCATGGAGTGATTGGAACACCTGAATTCAATTATTTGGATGGGTGAGTGAATACTTTTGGCAATATAGTGTATGTCTTGAGACATATTTGTTTTTAAAAGTTGAAGTTCTTTTAAACTTGATGCAGCATTTAAAAAACGCAGTGCCCCCGAATGAGATACTGAGAAAAAACAATGTGATGTGCCACAATGATCAAACATATCCTTCTAGCGCTTGTTTACATAAAACAGAGTAGACTAACGCAATTTGTCTCAAGACAAGTCATATAAATAGTACAAGATGGCTAAATCAAAAGAAAAGGTACGAGTTGGCTCATACAAAAATGTTTTTTTTTATTTATTTACGTAAAGAAAAATAAGCAAACCAATATGTTATTGCGATTTTTCCTAAGTTTGTCCTCTTACCCATACCTAAACCTAACCACAAAGAATGTGTAACATTTGGAAGGAAGTCACGAGAGCTGGATCTAGATGCAGCAAGAAGCTTAATAAAGAATATAAGCAAAGTATAAAATAAATCTGTAAACAAAGGAATAAGGCAGAACTTGGAACTAGAAACATAAAACAAAATTAAACATCCACGGAACAGGTACATATGAACAGGGGAGAAACACAACAACTCAGAAAGACTGGGTAGAAATCAGGGCATTATATACACAGTGGTAAGAACAATAGGGAGCATCTGGCAGTGATGAGGGCAGGGAATTATGGGAAGTGTTGTCTGGGGGAAACATGACAGGGGCAAAACACAAGGCAAAACAACAGTGAATCATGACATATCCACCCCCAATGGGCGGCTCCTGATGCCCAAGGCAGGCTGGTAAGGGAGGCAGGGCCAAGATGGAGCCGGAGACCAAGAGGCCAGAGCAGATCAGGTGGACGGCCGAGAGACCAAGGAGACCAGAGCAGATCAGGCGGATGGCCATGAGACCAAGGAGACCAGAACAGATCAGGCGGACGGCCATGAGACCAGAACAGATAAGGCGGATGGCCAGGAGACCCAGGAGACCACCTCAGGGTAGAGACTGGATCAGGAGGCCTGGGAGGTGGCCACAGACTAGAGACTGGAGCCGTGGAAGGTGGAGCCGTGGGAGGCTCGAGGGGCGAAGTCGTGGAAGGCGGATCCGTGGGAGGCTCGAGGGGCGAAGCCGTGAAACGCGGATCTGTGGCAGGCTCGAGGGGCAAAGCCGTGGAAGGCGGAGCCGTGGCAGGCTCGAGGGGCAAAGCCGTGGAAGGTGGAGCCATGGCAGGCTCGAGGGGCAAAGCCGTGGAATGCGGAGCCGTCGGAGGCTTGAGACAAAGAGTTCTGGATGACTGGGAAACGACTTCCGTGGTCGCAAACATGGGTAGACTCGGGAATGACCTCTGTGGTCGTGAGCATGGGCAGAGACATGAGAACGACCTCTGTGGTCATGAACACTGGCAGAGACTCGGGAACGACTTCTGTGGTCGTGAACACTGGCAGAGACTCGGGAACAACCTCCGTGGTTGTGAATGCTGGCAGAGACTCTGGGACGACCTCTGTGGTCGTGAGCATGGGCAGAGACTCGGGAATGACCTCTGTGGTCGTGAACATTGATAGAGATTCGGTAATAACCTCTGTGGTCGTGGGCAGAGACTGGGGAACGACCTCCATGGTCGTGAACATGGGCAGAGACTCTGGAACGACCTCTGTGGTCGTGAACATTGGCAGAGACTTGGGAACAACCTCCGTGGTCGTGAACATGGGCAGAGACTCTGGAATGACCTCTGTGGTCGTGAACATGAGCAGAGACTTGGGAACAACCTCCATGGTCGTGAACACTGGAAGAGACTTGGAAACAACCTCCATGGTCGTGAACACGGGAAGAGACTTGGAAACGACCTCCATGGTCGTGTACACGGGAAGAGACTTGAGAGTAGAAGTCTTTCTTCTCCTCCTCCTCCTCCGGACGGCTGAAGTTGGCAACGCTGGCTCTGGGACAGATGAGGTTTCCAGCTCGTTGGCCGTGGCAGGCGTGAGCACTGACAATTTGTGAGGAAGGGTCTTCATGGCCCTACGCACCGACATCAGTGGCAGATCATTCAACCTGGAAACAGGGGCCATGGGAGGCTTCGAGCCAGGGGCCATGAATGGCTTGGAGCAAGGAGTCGCGGAAGGCTTGGCTGTAACGTGACATGGAGCAGACTCAGACTTGGCTGTGACTTGGCGTGGAGCAGACTCAGACTTGGCTGTGACTTGGCGTGGAGAAGAATCAGACGTGGCCGTGACATGGCGCAAAGCAGACTCAGACTTGGCTGTGACAAGGTGTGGAGCCGATTGTGGCATGGCTGTGACAAGGCACGGAGCAGACTGAGGCGTGGCTGTGATATGGCGTGGAGCAGACTCAGACATGGCTGTGACATGGCATGGAGCAGACTCAGACATGGCTGTGACATGGCGTGGAGCGGACTCAGGCATGGAAGGCTCGGAAGCTGGGATCGGGATAGTGAGAGGAGGATCCTCTGAAGTGATATTTTCTGATATTAGCTTCACGTATTCCAACCACGTGTAATCTCCAGTCTCCAGCAATTCCCTCCACTGGTGAGCTGTGAGTCCGATCAGGTATATGGATTTCAGGGTGGAATCATCAAATCCTGTGTGGCAGGTGCTAAAGAAATGGCAGTATTCCCTTACCGATAAGTCCGCCTGGCTCAGTTGCACGAAGTATGCTGCTAGATCCATTTTGTGGTGAGTTGTTCTGTAGCATTTGGAAGGAAGTCATGAGAGCTGGATCTAGATGCGGCAAGAAGTTTAATACAGAATATAAGCAAAGTATAAAATAACTTGGTAAACACAGGAATAAGGCAGAACTTGGAACTAGAAACATAAAACCAATGAAACATCCACGATGGGAACTGGTACATATGAACAGGGGAGAAACACAACAACTCACAAAGACTGGGTAGAAATCAGGGCATTATATACACAGGAGTAAATGAGTAAATGAAATACAGGTGAGAACAATAGGGAACACCTGGCAGTGATGAGGGCTGGGAATTATGGGAAGTGTAGTCTGGGGGAACAGATGACAGGGGCAAAACACAAGGCAAAACAGTCAGTGAATCATGACAGAATGGCTCCTTAAGAAACTTTCTACCTTACCATGAATTTAATAGGAAAATAATGTTTGTGTACCACAGAAGAAAGAAAACATCACAAGAAGGGGTTCAATAAAATCTATGTAGAACAGAGACGAGGGAAGCATATTATGGGTTATTGAGATACATCAGTCATTTTTATTGCAAAAATAAATATAGAATGAGTAACTTTTGTAATTTTATCAATTTGAAAATCTGTTTGTGATTGGTTGGTCTCTATGGGAATATAAGTCGTACCTTTTAGTACGAGCCAACAAGCATAATATCTTACAATTTTGCCATCTCATTCAAATTATTACAAGTTGTTTTGAGACTAAATTAGCACACACGGATGTAAGGATGTGTTCAGTGTGAATGGCCCTTTAAAGGCAAAATTAACCCACAAATATAAATTCTGTCATCGTTTACTCACCATCACCATTTCTGTTTCAGATGTAAGGCAGAATGCTATCCTCTATCACCATTCAGTTCCACTGCCTTTTTTTGCCATACAATGCAAGTGAATGGTGACAGAGGCTAACATTCTGCCTAATATCTCATTTTGTGTTCCATGGAGGAAAAAAAGAAAAAAGGTTGAACTATGCCTTTAAGAACTGCACAGTTTTTGTACCTAATCACTTACTAACACTTGCGAACATTGAGATGAGATTTTATCTCTCAGATTAGGTTCCGCTAACAGATCTGAAGCGGCCGACATGCATGCTTACGCGAGACACAGGAGAGACGAGTCATGAATTAAATGAAAATCTTTATCATTACTGTCATCGATTAGCTGTTCTCAAGTTCGTGAGCTCTGACACTAGCCCCCATTTGTTCCTCTTCCCTCATATTTAAACAGTCACTTAACAGGGCATCTAGCATTCAAGGAGCATCATGTCTATGGAAACCTCTGTGTGTGTGTGTGTGTGTGTGTGTGTGTGTGTGTGTGTGTGTGTGTGTGTGTGTGTGTGTGTGTGCGCGCTCTCTGGCAGCCAGCTCGGTTAAATGCCCAGTGGTGGTGTGGATGAGTGGTCAGGTGTGAAATTACAAACTCTGCCCAGAATCCCATCAGCTGTTAATGCACACCCACACAGAGCTAGCTGAACTATGCGCTCCAGTCGTATCTAAACCAATATAACAAGCCAAACACCAAAATACCCACAGCACTTCATTGTAGTACAGCAGGATCAAAACAAATGCAGATATAGTAAGGGCAGCTCAAACAGGTGTAGAGATGATACTGGAATGCATTTGAAATACATGCTCAGATTAACTGGTTTTGACAAGAGTCAGGTGGTTTTGATTACCCAAACAAGTCACAAAAATATTATTAGGAGAAGCATAAACTTGTAGCAATCTGTATATGTGTCATGGTGTAGGCAGGAAAGTCGTGCTTGCACCTGTCATGTCAAAATAAAACATGAACGTCAATGCAATCTCATAATTACAAGTGAAAAACTTGGAATTTTCTTTGAGCTCTGACTTTTCAAGCTGGGGGCGAGTCAATAAAGAATAATTCTGGAAGCTAATTGGTACTGATCACACTAAGTTATTATTGTCAGTGTTGACAGTACAATTTAGTTTCTATGCATTTACTGTACTGATGATGAAGGCATTCTCTGGGGCAGAACACATGGATAAACATAAATTACACACTTAATGTGCATCATTTGCTCTTCATTTTGTTGCATTAACAGTAGAAAGCTTCCTGTGTTTATCAGGAAGTAGAAAAGAGAGAATGAAATTTGAAATTGCTCAACATTGTCATTTTATTTCTAACAAAAACACTGAACTAGGGCAGTCTCATGAAAAAGATGTCACCATAGCGACTTTTTGCCTTCATCATGAAACATCCTTGTCATGCCATTCTCACCTCAGTTCAGATAATTCCATCAAGGCTCTGCAATCTTTGGATTTACCATGTGTTTAACCACAATATGTTTCATTATACTTACAAATATATGTTTATTTACATTATACTATCATATTGATATTTTAGATCCTCTAACCTAACTGCACTACTAAACTTAACCACTTATTAACAATATAAAACCTGTAACAAGCAGGTAGTCACAACAATTTTATTTACATAACCCTATGGGGGTATTTACACTTGGTCACTTAATGCTATTTTACTAGCGCTGTCAGTAGATTACAATTTTTAATCATGATTAATCTCATGAGTTTTCATAGTTAATTGTGATTAATCTCAGATTTTAAAACTGCTGAAATTTGACTCTATATATACTTATTTCCTGTCAAAATGCATTTATTTCCTTCTTTGGAAAGAACAACACATTGGAATAAAACAATATGTAACAATAATGCTTTATTAACATTTTCCAAACTCCACAGTACAAAGACAGAAATTCACTAAAATAACACCAATTCAAGTAACATTGAACATTTACCAAAGTCTAAGTGGGATGTTGACTGATAGATAGAACTACTATTAATTGCAATGCACATTAAATCTCTTAAACCTTCATCCTCTACAATATTTATCGTCATCAGGCTGTCTTTTCACTTTGGATATGGAATGAAACATGATTTGTTTCAGGGCAATATGCGCCTCGTTGAACTCCATATGAAAATCGCGTCTTGTTCTGTTTTTACAGCCTGATCTCATTGATATATGCAGCTATTTGTACGTTAATATTTGTAACATTAAATGTACATGTTTTTATGTTTGAATAGACACTAAAACATACAATATGGACGTTTGAAAGCATCTAAAACATAAACATTTTTACGTATTTACAGCTTTAGAAAAATATTGACAAATCCATTACAACTATTTGAATACGTGAACTGAAATGTACAAAAATGTGTACATTTTTACTGTTTTATAGATATTTTAAATCCCTTAACCCTACCCCAACCTCTAAACATAACCACATTTCAACAATATAAAAACATGTAACAAGTAGATTAATGTACAGTAGCAATCATTTTTGTTAAAATATTCATTTACATATATTTTACAGCCGCTAATCCCACACCTACTCCTAAACCTAACCATAACCATTTATTAAGCATATAAAACATGTAACAGGTAAATACATTTAATCACAATAATTTATTCAGAAAAATTGCAAAATTCAGTACAAAAGTAGTCCAAAGGGCGATGCGCTGCATCCGATGTGCTCCCTGATGGCATACAATAGCATTGTGTGATGTGGAGAGTAGAATTTAAATTATTAATCACAGTAAATCTTCTCCTGATGCACTGCAGAACGGCACTGTCATTTCTCATTCAAACATATACATCGCAGAATAGGGCATGTCACAAACGGTCACGAGACACTTGAGAGCTAATGAGCACTGAATTTTGAAAATGAAAACCAACGCATGTTGACTGTTACAGAGGGCGCGACAGTGCTGCGGCGGATGGATACGGAGATTGTTGAATAAATTACTTGAATTTGGGTCTGTTCTTTACAGAAAGCAGTCTGAAGATTTGGAGGTAACACTTTATTTTGATGGTCCCAAATAGATATTTAACTGACTATAAGTGACTTATCAACTGGCTTCCTATAGCTAGTAAACAGTGTTTCAACAAACATTCAGTAGACTTTCAATAGCCTGTATAACAGCAGCAAAATAACAGCTTATCGACTGACTTGCTATAGGTAGTAATCGGTGTTTCAACAAACATTCAGTTGACTTTCAATAGCCTGTATATAGATCTTTATTAATGACCTTTTAATGAACTGATATTCTCAACAATAACATAAGTAACCCGCAAGGGTTCCGCCCTCTAACCAGAGTTCAGAACTGACACGGAGCTGGATAATATGTCAGAATCTAATGTCAAATCGGTACATGCCTTACATCACAATTAAGAAAATATTCTCGCGTTATACATTTTAAATTAATCGCATGTGTTAATGCATTACTGCTGACAGCACTAGTTTTTACTGATCGGATAGACCAGGTGTATATGCTTTCCAAGATGGATACGAGATGGAGCCGGAGGTGGTTTGAGACGTATTCCAAACAGAGCTCGGTCTAGTGTAAATGCATCTGACCGTTCAAGCCATATATGTAAACCTTTCTCCACCAAAACAGCGCTACGTCAGCATATGAAAAATTTGAAATATAACAGGTGTCATGTGTATTTTGTTGGTTCATGTTTTTCATGTCTTTTATTTTGAAAATCTAGTTCCTGTTTCATGTCATGTGGTTCCCTTGTAATGTTATTTCATGCTTCCCTCCTTGTTCATGTGTTTTGTTTTCACTGGTTTATTGTCTTGTTATCTTGTTTAGAGTTCTTAGTGTTTATTAGTTATCTTTGTCATGTGTTCTCCCATGTCATGTATTTAACCCTCATGTTCCCTATCTGTCACTCACTCGATGTTGTGTCGATGTAGTGACACTAGGGGTCACTCTTGGGAGCCCCACACACCTCTGCTTTTTTGAAAAAAGGCCAATGAGGATTGCCGAGTGGAATTTGCATGCCACTCCCCCAGACATACGGGTATAAAAGGAGCTGGTATGCAACCACTCATTCAGATTTTCTCTTCGGAGCCGAGCGGTTCTATTCATTGAAGCTGAATTCATCCGTGAAGTTCATTCACCTCATCTGCTGGATTCTACAGCGCATTTCAGCGGCTTCTCCCCCTCTGCACCCGTGGAGTGCAGAGAACGCCTCTGGGCACTTCGGCAGAAATAACTAAAAGAGTATATTCTAAAAAGAGTATATTTTCTTTCTAAAAGAGCAGCACACACGGAACGTCTTTTTAAAGATGCCTTTCCGTTTGTGTGCTATTCCTGGTTGCGGTCGATATCTCTCCTCTTCTGATGGCCACGATCGCTGTCTTACGTGTCTGGGCACTGCCCATGCGGAGACATCGTTCGTGGGTGAGTCATGTCCCTGTTTCAAGAACATGACCTTGGCAAGGTCTTTCTTACGAAAGCAAGCCACCCCAACGGCTCCCCGCACCGGTCCTTCTACTTACGGGTTTGAGGCCGTGCCGGTTAGCACTGGGGGCGATTTGGGGACATTAATGGGACCACCTCTGCCAGGTATCCCCCCACGGACCTCCCATTCTCCAGCACGCTCGCTTGCCCCGATTGGGCTCTCGCACAAGACCGGCGGCTTGTCTCAGCGCGAGTTCAACTTCTCGTTTGGAGCTCCGGAAGACGATGAGTTATCGAGCATAGCATCGGAGGGTGGGCTCATCTAGTCTGATGCAGAGGGAACGGTCGCCCAGTTTTACGCCGACGCGGAAATGACGGACATGCTTTCCTGGGCGGCCGTGAGCGTCGGGCTAGAGTGGAACCCTCCACTCTCCCCTGAACCCTCGTGGCTCGACGATAGGTTCCCGGGCACGGGGCACCACCCACGGCCACGCCCCACCCCCGTTCCTTTCTTCCCGGAAGTGCATGAGGAGCTGACAAGATCGTGGGAGGCACCTTTTACTGCCCGGTCCCAGTCTTTCAGCTCCCCCGCTCTTGCTTCCCTCAATGGGGGAGCGGCCAGGGGGTATTCGGTGATTCCCCCAGGTGGATAAGACGCTCGCGGTGCACTTGTGTCTGCAGAGCGCTGCCACCTTGCGTGGGCGCCCAAAATTCCCATCCAGGGCCTGTGGGTTTACGTCGTCCCTGATGGCTAGAGCCTACAGTGCCACTGGACAAGCCGCCTCCGCCCTGTACACCATGGCTCTCCTGCAAGTACACCAAGCCAAGGCTCTAAAGGAACTGCACAAGGGTAGTTCTGACCCAGGATTGATGCAGAAACTGCGCTCAGTGATCAACCTCGCTCTCCAGGCAACGAAGGTCAAGGCACGGTCTTTCAGACAGGCGATGGTGGTCCAGGAGCGCAACCTTTGGCTCAACTTGGTCGAGATGGGAGAGGCGGACAAGGCATGGTTCCTTGACGCCCCCATTTCCCAGGATGGCCTGTCTGGCGACGCTGTTGAGAACTTTTCCCAGCAGTTCTCGGCGGTGAAGAAGCAGATGGAGGTTTTACAACATATCCTGCCCCGGAGCGGCTTAAGACCCCGCACCCTGTCTGCTCATCACCAAGGGCATCCTTCTGCAGCAACAACACTGGCTCCACTGCAGCCCGCCCCCGTGGCCAGGCTCCGGTGTGGAGCCCTCCGCAGGAAGCAGACGCCACCCATCTCGCGGCCGGCCACTAAGAACAGGCGACCCAGGGGAGAGGAGACACACTTCTCTGGGGTTGGTCGACAGACCACTCCATCCCCCGGTGGAGGGCCGGGAGGAGAATCTTTTGTCGCCGCATGCCCAGGAGGCTGTGGCACCCAAAAGCCTGACAAAAGAATGGTTCCCTCATCTCCTGGGTCACATATCCGGTGCGCACGGCCGTCGTCATGACCGCTATCCACCGTCCCATTTTGGCAAATATAGCGCTCCAGCAGCGGACCCCCGCCCCTGTGCGCCCAGCTGTGGCACAAACACGCCCACAAGGGATTGGTTCCAATGGACTTCGGGGACGAGATTCCTCCTCCCCTCTCCTCGGCCAATCTTATGCAGGGTGGCAGGAGCCAGGTAATTGCTTCGATGTCCCTGGACTCAGCACAGCCACGGGGCTCGAGTCCCCTCGACGTGGCACCTCGAGCGCCGCCCCACCGCTAGGTCCCACCCAGCGATACGTCCGACATGATCATTCCCTTGGTCCCTCTCGCCCTGAGTTTGGGCACATGTCTTGCACTTTCCAACCCATCACGATGGCTGACCCGGACCGTCAGACTCAGCTACATGATTCAGTTCACCAGGCGCCCAACCAGGTTCAGCGGCGTCCACTTCACCCCAGTGAAGGGTGAGAACGCCACTACCTTGCGTGCGGAGATCGCTACCCTTCTGTGCAAGGGCGCGACAGAGCCTATTCCTCCAGCCGAGATGAAGAAAGGTTTCTACAGCCCTTACTTCATCGTACCGAAGAAAGGTGGTGGGTTGCAACCAATCGTGGACCTGAGAGTACTGAACCGGGCTTTGCACAGACTCCCGTTCAGGATGCTGACGCAAAAACACACTCTAGACTGTTTTGATCACACGGTCTGCCTCTGATGACAACATCGAGGTATACGCTGATAGCATAACGTGTTTCATCAGGAAGTGCATAGGGGATGTTGTACCGATCAAAACAATACAGATGTACCCTAACCAGAAACCACGGATTAATAGCGATGTTCATGCGGCACTTAATGCGCAGACCTCCACTTTTAATTCTGGGAATGCGGAGGAGCATAAACAAGCCAGTTATGCCCTCCACAAAACTATCAGAGCAGCCAAACGCCAGTACAGGGACAAGATTGAAGGACAGTTCAACACCACCAACTCTAAAAGCATGTGGCAGGGAATTAATATCATCACGGACTTCAAAAGATATATAAACTCCGTCGTGAACACCACTGCCTCTCACCCGGATGAGCTAAATACTTTTTATGCTTGTTTTGAGGGAAATAACACCACCCTCATGGAGAGAGCTCTTGCGGCCGAAGCTACAGAGGTTAGTTCACTCTCCGTCTCTGTAGCGGATGTTACCCATTCCTTCCGACGGGTGAATATCCGTAAAGACGCGGGTCCAGACGGCATTCCGGGCCGCATCATCAGAGCATGCATGAACCAACTGGCTGTTGTTTTTACGGACATTTTCAACCTTTCCCTTTCTTTGTCTGTAGTCCCCACATGCTTTAAAATGTCCACCATTGTACTTGTACCAAAGCAATCCAAAATCACTTGCTTAAATGACTGGCGTCCTGTTGCTCTGACCCCTATCATCAGCAAATGCTTTGAGAGACTAATCAGAGATTACATCTGTTCTGTGCTGCCTACCTCACTGGACCCACTGCAGTTTGCTTACCACAACAACTGCTCCACTGATGATGCCATTGCATCTACACTACACACTGCTCTCTCTCACCTGGAAAAAAGGAACACATATGTTAGAATGCTGTTTGTAATCTACAGCTCAGCATTCAACACCATAGTGCCCTCCAAGCTTGATGTTAAACTCCGGGCTCTGGGCTTAAACAGCCCACTGTGCTGCTGGATCCTGGACTTCCTGTCAAGCAGATGCCAGGTGGTTGGAATGGGCAGTAACATCTCCTCATCACTGACCCTCAACACTGCATCCCTATAGGGCTGTGTTCTCAGCCCACTCCTGTATTCCCTGTACACACATGACTGTGTGGCAACACATAGCTCCAATGCCATCATTAAGTTTGCTGATGATACGACGGTGGTAGGTCTGATCACTGACAATGATGAAACAGCCTACAGAGAGGAGTTGCATACTCTGACATGCTGGTGTCAGGAGCACAACCTCTCCCTCAACGTCAGCAAGACCAAGGAGCTTGTGGTGGACTTCAGGAGAAAAGACAGAGAACACAGCCCCATCACCATCAATGGAGCACCGGTGGAGAGAGTCAGCAGCTTCAAGTTCCTCTGTGTCCACATCACTGAGGAACTCACATGGTCCGTCCACACTGAGGCTGCTGTGAAGAAGGCTCACCGGCACCTCTTCTTCCTGAGACAGCCAAGGAAGTTTGGAATGAACCACCACATCCTTACACGGTTCTACACCAGCACTGTAGAGAGCATCCTGACTGGCTGCATCACTGCCTGGTACGGCAACAGCACTGCCCTCAACCACAAAGCCCTGCAAAGGGTGGTGTGAACTGCCAGACACATCACCGGAGGTGAGCTTCCTTCCCTCCAGGACATTTATACCAGGTGGTGTGTGAAAAAGCCCGGAGGATCATCAGAGGATCCAGCCACCCGAGCCATGGGCTGGTCTCACTGCTACCATCATGCAGGCGGTATCGCAGCATCAGGACCCGCACCAGCCAACTACATGACAGCTTCTTCCAAGCCTGTCACGGCCAACGAGCCAGCGCCCATGCCTGCCACGGCCCTAGAGCCAGCACCCATGCCTGCCATGGCCCACAAGCCAGCGCCCATGCCTGCCATGGCCCACGAGCCAGCGGCCATGCTTTCCATGGCCAACGAGCCAGTGCCCACCCCTTCCATGGCCAATGAGCCAGCGCCCACACCTGCCATGGTCTACGAGCCAGCACCCATGCCTGCCACGGCCCACAAGCCAGTGCCTATGCCTGCCATGGCCCACGAGCCAATGTCCACACCTACCATGGCCAACCAGCCTGTTCTTGAAGCCTTGGCCATCCCAGAGCCAGCGCCTCTAGCCTCGGCCATCCCTGAGCCAGCGCCTGTAGCCTCGGCCATCCCTGAACCAACACCTGTAGCCTCAGCCATCCCTGAGCCAATGCCTGTAGCCTCGGCCATCCCTGAGCCAACACCTGTAGCCTCGGCCAACCCTTAGCCAACGCCTGTAGCCTCAACCGTCCCAGTGCCAGTATCCTTGGCCGTGGAGGCCATTCCCACAACAGTGCTCTCAGCTGTCCGGAAGAGGAAGAGGAGAAGGAAAAGGACTCCTACTCCCCAGTCAATGCTAGCACTCACAACCACGGAGGCCATTCCCTGGTCACTGCCTGTGCTCTCGGCCATGGTGGACAGTTCCCTGTCACTGCCAGCTCTCGTCGGCTCCACCTTCCATGGCTTCGCCCCTCGAGCCTCCCACGGCTCCGCCTTCCATGACTTCGCCCCTCGAGCCTCCCATGGCTCCGTCTTCCATGGCTTAGCCCCTCGAGCCTCCTATGGTCCCGCCTTCCATGGCTCCACCCCTCGAACCTCTCCTGGCTCCACCTGCCTCCGTCAAGCCTCTCCTGGCTTCGCCCTCAGAGTCTTCCAGGACTCCGCCCACTCCCCCAGAGACTCCTCCTCCAGCGGTTCTGCCAGCTCCCCCAGAGACTCCTCCAGTGGTTCCGCCCACTCCCCCAGAGACTCCTCTTACAGTGGCTCTGCCTGCCCTCCTGCAGTGGCTCTGCCGCCTGGCACAGTCCCTGCCCTGTGGCTGCCTCCCAGGCCTCCTGACCCTGTCTCAGCCCTGTAGCCACCTCCCAGGCCTCCTGACCCTGTCTCGGCCCTGTGGCTGCCTACCAGGACTCCTGACCCAGTCTCTACCCTGAGATCATCTCCTTGGTCTCCTGGCCATCCGTCTGATCTGCTCTGGTCTCCTTGGTCTCCTGGCCATCCGCCTGATCTGCTCTGGTCTCCTTGGTCTCCTGGCCATCCGCCTGATCTGCTCTGGTCTCCTTGGTCTCCTGGCCATCTGCTTGATCTTCTCTGGTCTCCTGGCTGTCTGCCTGATCTGTTCTGGTCTCCTTGGTCTCCTGGCCGTCTGCCTGATCTGCTCTGGCCTCTTTGGTCTCCGGCTCCACCTTGGTCCTCACTTCCATCGGCTCTGCCTCGGTCTTCTGAGCCCCCAGCTCCACCTCAGCCCTCTGAACCTCTGGCTCCAGCTTGGTCCTCTGAGCGTGCAGCATCATCCTGGTTCTTCATCCCTCTGGACCCGCCTTGGTCTCCAGCCTCCATGACTTCGACTTGGTCTTCCGTCCCCCCGACTCAGCCTTGGACTGCTCTGCCAAAAGCTCCGCCATGGGTTACCTTCCCTGCGGCTCTGTTAGGGTGTTCTACTCCGCCAGTTCTGCCCAAGTCTCCAGCTCTGCCTTGGTATACAGCTCTGCCGGCTACGCCCAAGTCTCCTGCTTCGCAAGCTCCACTCTGGTCTATTCCTCCAGCACCACCCTGGTCTTCTGTTTTGCCTTGTTCCTCTGCTCCCCTCGCCCCTTGTGCCCCCTTGAACTGTCTGCTTCCCCCCACACCCCATGGACAATATATTTTTTTTTTATTGTGGAGAGTCTGGAATCCACTCCTTAAAGGGGGGCTCTGTCACATATTCCCTGTTTGTGACTAGACTTTTATGTTGAAATTCTTGTTTAGTTTTCCGTTCCTGTTTCCTGTGTTAGTTTTGTAGTCCTTTTGTAGTTTCATTTTATGATTGGTTTACCCTGATTGTTTCCCCAGGTGTTCCTCGTTCCCTTGTCAGTCTTCGCATGTGTTATGTTATGCTCTGTGATTAAAGCTGCATTTAGATCCTTTACCCTCGCCTGCCTCGTTACTAATACGCAGACAAATGCCGTATGCCAACCAATCTTTCTTAGGATTTTGTGTATGCCCACCTAAAATAAGTGATGATATGTATGGCCACCAGAACAATGAGTAGGCTTTTGACCAGAACATTTTCAATCTAATAACACAATGCCACAGCACCGTTGAGTGAATTGTGTGTGTTTTTATTATTATTATTTTAAAAAGTGTACAGAGATTTTCTCTAAACGCACACGGAGCAGCGGGAGCATAACTGATGACACAGGCGAGACAGACAGTTTGACTAAGCTGATCCACCAATCAGAACATTCATTTCAGATGTGATTGGATATTTGCTAACCAATCATATTTTACGTTGTAGTACATAAATAAAACAAATAACCATTAATTCTTATGTACAGTAGGTTTTATATGGTAATACAAGACAACCTGTTAAAGTGAACATGGCAGCGGGTGCATGCTTTCTCTCTCTCCAGAGAGAAAGCACACCCCTGCTGCCACAGTGAACATTACTACACTCATATAAGCTATACAATGCTTAACAGTTTATTGCATATTATGTATGTAATAGTTTATTAATTAGAGTAATTTTCATAGAAGCTAATGAAAGGAACATTAATAAGACTGTGAAGACGAGGAGGGCATGGCCAGGCCGTGAGGGTGCATGGCCGGGCCATGAGGGTGCACGGCCGGCGCTGAATCAGATGATCAGTGGGAGAGTGAGATAAAGGGGAGCCGGAGACACCAGTTCGAGAGAGAGAGAGAGACGCACGTGGCTGTGCTGCATGTGTGTGTGTGTTTGTTTTATGTTGTTTTAAGTTGAGTTTTATATTAAACTTTACATTGAGTGTTCAGCCGGTTCCCGCCTCCTCCTTGCCCATCCTTTAACTGTTACAAAGACCTATACATTTAAATACATATTTAACATCAAGTTACCATACCATGGTTCTTAGTTCTTCTGTACATCATGCCAGCAAGAAACTTGATATACATTTTGTAAATTCATGTGGGACTATAATTACAACAGCCAAAAATGTTTTTATGGAAAAATATATTTTGTACACATATTACATATGTACTGTGTATAAATGTAAAAATGGGGGGGGGGGGGTGTCCTTCATAATTTCACAGTATGCCCACCTCTTCAGACACTGCAACAAAACTGAGCCTAACCCAAACCGTAACCCTTGTCCTAACCATCAGTGGAGTAAAAATAACATTTTAGAATGAAAATGCAACCACGAATCACACTTATTATTGTTTTGTAAATGCAATTACTTCCCGGTTCTTACGGGAACATAACCCATGCCTTGGAGGTGTTTGTGTAAAGTGCTACCAGTTGCACCAAAGGGCAAGGTGATCACACTTATAATGATGCAAGAAGTAACATAGCATTACAATGTTTTGTTTGGTAATTTCATAGTGTTATTCAAAGTACCAATAAATAAAAAATGTTTTATCATAAAATGGTCATCATTAATTCATTACCATGGTATAAATTCAATTACATCATCCAAGTACTATGGAATTACCATGATTTTTGGACATGTACCATGGTAATACAATGTAATTTTTATATTTTTTTACATGTGAAATGGTACTATTTATTTATTTATTTATTTTTTGTCTCGTAATACCATGATTTTTTGTTTGTTTGTTTATTTGTTTTTCTTTACATGTACATGATACTAAAGTTGACATTAAATAGGCTACTTTGAGAAGTTGACATGTCCTGCAGAGTAACATGTTATATTTAAATCTATTTTAAACAGAACTTTGATAAATGTTTTTAAATTATTGTGCATGTAGTTTTTAGGGTCATTTTATATTTTATTTTATTTTTCTCCCCTTTTCTCCCCAATTTGGAATGCCCAATTCCCAATGCGCTCTAAGTCCTCGTGGTGGCGTAGTAACTCACCTCAATCCAGGTGGCGATAAATAACAGAAATTGTGACCGTTCACACCTCCTACAATACACTTTCCCTTAAACATTTAGTATAACGTATAGATTTTATCCTACAATCTTGATGCTGATTTTTTAATAAAGTTCATGGACATGTTAAGTATGCTATGTTACCAAAATACTGTACTGTGGTATATAAAATTGAAATAATTCCGTACAACTGAAATGTCATCGGATACTATCACTGTACCATGGTACCACCGCAGTACAGGGAAAATCTCCCCCAAAAACAAGAGTGGGAAAAAAAAAAAAAAAAACAGAGAGAAAAGACAATTGAGATATTGCAAGCTTTAAAAGGAATAGGAAAATTCAGTGTTGGAGAAGCAGTTTGCTTAAGAGAACAGACAAAGAGACAGTGATGAAGCATAGCACCAATTTCTGTAGATGACAAGCGAGATAAAGAGTCATTCAACATGCCTATTTGAAACTAATGAAATGAATGAGGCAGAAATAAGCAGAGAATTTAAAGGAGATGTGCATGTATGTGTTGTTGGTTGTGGGTGGGTTTCTGTTTAGAGGTGTTTAAGTGAAAGTGTGGTCTTTGAATAAAAAAACAGCCACAGAAGTAGTCAAAGAAAAAAACGAAAAATGCCATAAACACACACACACACACACACACACACACACACACACACACACACACAAACACCATGTTTTATGCCTGAGACGTGTCTTCTCTGTGTGGGTGTGGGTTTGAGTTAGAGTCACAGGGGTTCCATTTGACATGTTTTAGTTACATATGGTTAGCAGCGCAGTGTACAGTAACTGCTGTGTGAAAACACATGACAGAAAAGCAAGCATGGAGAATCTGCCTGCTAAATGGAATGACAACAGACCAGGCACTTTTTGCATGTGTGTCTGTGTTTTCTCAGCAATTGCTCTGCAAGAGTGTGCAAATCTTGGATCTGAGTCAAATATGTTAATGCATGTCAGAAAGAAAGGGATCATTCGGTGCCTAAAATCGGATCCTCTCAATTGCGAAGTGAAATATTTTTGTGTATGCTCGTAACACTCTTTTTTTATACCTCTATAGGTCATCAATACTTTACATATTCCTGAATTTTCTGGCATGTGTCTGTAATTCTGCAACTTGCTGTGTCTTGAATTCAGCAATAAATATAATCTTATGGAATAACAAAGAGCTTCAGTAGTTCTTCAGCAAGACACTGTGCCTCTTTTTTCTCTGTCACTCCTTTCTTATTTCTGTCCTCCATGTTTTAAGTTCTCTGGGGTCCTTCCTTTGCTATGTGGAGTTAAGAGGTTCTGTTTATCGAACAGGGTCAATTAAAATGAGGAATACAACGTATCAGATAAATAAATTGAAAATTCTATCATCATTTACTAATTGCTTTATTTATTTATGGTGTATTTGCACATGAGAGCAAATAAAATGCATAAAATGATCATAGAAAGTAATCCATGCTATTTGGATGTTGTGTGTCAGATCATCCGATGGGATGTGATGACTTTGTGTGTTGAACAAATTCAAATGTAAGCCTTTATGTAGCGATCAGCTCCCCAGTCTGACATAACACTCAAATCCCACTCTCCTCTCTTTCAAACATTCAAAACGGCTGCATCAAGTGTTATGACAGTTTTGACGTCATCAATTTCAAATGACATTGGCTCTCTCTAATATTTGGGAGTACAGTATAATTTTAAATGAGATGTGACTGCCTTCAAAGAGAGGGAGATTTTCAGCGATTACAACTTTGTTTTACTCTGTCCCTCACACTGAACTATTGAATGACTTTTGGAGGATTTGAATGCAGCATAAGTCATTTTGAATACTTTTATATGTATGTGTTTATATTATATAATTTTATATAATTGTATTTATTTTTTTATTTTTTTCATTTGTTGGCATAAATTGTTTTGACATCACTTGTCTCTGCTTGTTACAGCTTTTAATTTTTTTGTTTGGATATGTCCTTGCTACAGCGAGTTATTGGTTAGGTTTAGGCATGGGGGAGAGGTTAGTTGTTCAACAATATCTATATTTTAGGGGGTATTTACACTCGGTCATGTTTTTACTTATTGGAATGCTATCCGATTAAATAAGGCACATTCCATTTACATTTGAACACAAGTGTAACAGTGCGTGAAAGTCTTGGGTGCAGTTCCGAGCAACATAGAAGTCATGACAGTGATGAGACATATACCAGTTTACAATAAACATCAGATTTACACAACACCATTTACATATCTAATATACACAATTACACACAACACAATATACAAATAATAATATACAATGTACAGTATACAATACACACAATATAGAACACACATACACAATAAAAATAGAATAGTATATATATAATGAAAATAGTATATATAAAATATACAGTAGGTTGTATTGTGCTGTATTGACATTCAGGCTGTCAGCTGATAGTCAGTTGCCAGTGTGTTGTTAAGAGAAAATATAATTTATGACGGTCCAGTGTAAGATTAATAAAGTGCAGTGCTGGTGTATTTTGATCATGAGAGATCAAGAGTTCAAAAGTCTGATTGCTTGGATGGAGCTGTGGAAGGCTTGGACAGAGGAGCTGTGGAAGGCTCGGAAGAAGGGGTCGTGGAAGGTTGAGGGGCATTTACTGTGGGAGGTGATCCAATGTCCTCATCCACCTTACTCACAGTGAAAGGGGAGTCACAAAGTTGCAGAGCCACCTCCATGTAGTTGTACAATGTCCAGTGAGGATCTGCCAGAGGCATCTGTGTCTGTAGTACACTATTTAGACCAGCCCTGAAGAAAATCAGCAGAGCATGGTCATCATAGTGCACCACGTTAGCCAGTTCTAAAAACTCACGGACGTGATCCTCAACTGGACGGTCCCCTTGCTTGAGCAGGATAATTCTGACAGCCGCTAGATACATCTTGGTCAGTCTTTCTGTAACAAGGCAGGCGAGGGTAAAGTACCTAAATGCAGCTTTAAAGAAACAAAGAGAAACTAAGTAACTCAGAATATAAAGAAACAAAACAGGGAACCAAGCACAGAGCATAGCATAACACATGCGAAGACTGACAAAGAAACCAGGGGAAATAAGGGCTTAAATACACAAGGGAAAACAAGGGAACGAGGAACACCTGGGGAAACAATCAGGGTAAACCAATCATAAAATGAAACTACAAAGGACTACAAAACTAACACAGGAAACAGGAACGGGGAACTAAACAAGAATTTCAACATAAAAGTCTAGTCACAAACAGGGAATACGTGACATTATGCTCTAGACTACACTACTGGTTAGGCTGTATGGTTTGATTTCAGATCGGATGGGAGCGGTCTCAACTCCGTTTGCGGTCTCCGTTAATTGTGTGCGTCTGGAGCTTATCAAGTGTAACATTAACTAAGATACGACATCATCACTTTTCACTTCTTGAAACATCTATGTCAATGCATCACACGATTCACACGTGATTTCCATGTATTCATTTATAGCCTAAAGCTGAGCGTGATGTTAAATAACTGACCCGAAGTGATGATTTCATGTCGGATCTCTTAAAGTTGACCACATGTACAGTATATCCACATCAGCGATTAATATAATTATCTGGTTAAGACTTTATTCTGAAAAAATAATAAAATGCTCCATAAAGGTTTAAATGCTCCATAGAGTATTAATCTATTCAGAATATTCTTGCTTAGAAACTGAAACTTGCTTCTTTAAAATGTGCTAAATTTGAGAATGTTAAGTGTTCTTGAGCTCTGGAAAGGCGCTATATACATTACCGGTCAAAAGTTTTTAAACACTTACTCATTCTTTATTATAATTTCTTTTTCACATTTTAGAATAATAGTAAAGTCATCAAAACTATGGAATAACATAAATGGAACTATGAGAATTATGTTGTGACTAAACAAAATCTAAAATAAATCAAAACTGTGTTATATTTTAGCATCTTTAATGTAGTCACCCTTTGCCTAGAATTTGCAGACATGTACTCTTGGCATTTTCTCAAACAACTTCTTGGGGTATCACCCTGGGATGCTTTTTAAACAGTATTGAAGGAGTTCCCATCTATGTTGGGCACTTATTGGCTGCTTTTCTTTATTATTTGGTCCAAGTCATCAATTTCAAAAACTTAAATTTGAGTTTTATAATGAAATAAATTAATATGGTGGCACAATTATATTTTTGTCTACAAAACTAATTTCAAACATTTAAGCATACGCCTTCAGATCAAAAGATTTTTAAGATCATGAGAAACATTTCAGTCAAGTGTTTCAAAACTTTTGACTGGTAGTGTACATATAACATTATTATTATTATTATTATTATTATTATTATTATTATTATTATTTAACTAAATAATGGTGTCCTATTGTAAAAACTACTGGTAGACTTAAAGGACTTTCACCTGTTTGTAGGCTATTGATTTGTTTTCATTTCTTTTAATGTTTGAATTTGTATTTATTATTCACTGCAATATGTGTGCTTGACATTTCACATTTTGCTTGACATCTTCTGCCTCCAGAATAATATTATACATGAACAGACAAATTAAAATTGTTTCATGCAGATATTAAAATCTGAAATATCAGGAGAAACCAAAGTTAACAACATATTCCACAGTTAATGTGGCAAACAAATTTAGCTTCATCTGTTAAAAAAAAAAAAAAGAAAAAAAAAGAATAAAATAATAATGTAATTAATAATTGTAATATAATAAAAATAATAATTGGTATCATTATTATTAATAATAATAATAGGCTATTATTATGAAAAGGCATATACAAGGCATATTTTATTAATAGAAACTATAAATGTAAGAGTAATATTTAAAAATCTCTACCCTCTCCACGCTGGGCATCACAGGAACTGTGCTTGACTGGTTTAATTCCTATCTCTCAGGTAGGTCCTTCAAGGTAGCCTAGAGAGGTGAGGTATCCAAGCCACATCAGCTACTTACTGGGGTGCCTCAGGGATCACTGCTTGGGCCACTTCTCTTCTCTATATACACAACATCACTGGGATCCATCATTCAGGCACATGGTTTCTCTTACCACTGCTACGCTGATGACACGCAACTCTACTCGTCTTTCCAGCCCAACGACACCACAGTGACTGATCGAATTTCAGCCTGCCTGGCAGACATCTCATCCTGGATGAAGGAACACCACCTGCAACTCAACCCAGCCAAGACTGAACTCCTTGTCTTTCCAGGCAACCCTGCTGCTGAACACAACATCACTATGCAGCTGGGTGCAACTACAGTAACGCCTTCCAAAATGGTCAGAAATCTAGGGGTAACCATCGACAGACTAAATTTCACAGACCACATCTCAAAGATCATGTAGATTTACACTCTACAATATCAGGAAGATAAGACCCTTCCTCTCTGAACATGCCACACAACTGCTTGTCCAGTCACTTGTCATAACTAGACTGGACTACTGTAACGCTCTCATTGCAGGCCTCCCTGCATGTGCAATTAGACCCCTGAAAATTATCCAGAATGCAGCAGGTCTGGTTTTTAATGAACCAAAGAGAGAGCATGTTACACCACTCTTTGTCTCTCTCCACTGGCTGCCGGTTGATGCACGTATCAAATTCAAGGCTCTGATGCTGGAATACAGAACAGTCACTGGGTCTGCTCCAGCATACCTAAAATCATTTATGCACAGCTACGCGCCCACTAGAAGCCTGCGGTCGGCTAAGGAACATCGCCTTGTTGTACCAACACAAAGAGGCACCAAAACACTTGAGGAAGTTTTGGTTTGATATTTGCCCTTTTGTTTGTATTAATAAATTCATTTATTTTAACTCTGCGTTTGGGTCCTGAGCCTCTCTTATTCCTGACAATTGGATCTAAATTAAGCAGAAATTATGCCATATTGACATGCTAAACAAATGCAGACATCGTAAATGACTAGAGACATCTTTCCTGATGGTTTATTGTCTAATGTTATCAAGCAATGCCAAGGACATCAAGTCTTCATCAATTTAAAGCTACAGTGCTGTGAAAAATTATTTGCCCCCATCCTGATTTCTTCTGTTCCCTATCTGTCACTCACTCGACGTTGGTGTCGATGTAGTGACACTAGGGGTCACACTTGGGAGCCTGAGACACCTCTGGTCTTTGATAAAAGGCCAATGAAAATTGGTGAGTGGTATTTGCATGCCACTCCCCCAGACATACGGGTATAAAAGGAGCTGGTATGCAACCACTCATTCAGATTTTCTCTTCGAAGACGGATGGTCATGCTCATTGAGCCGAATACTACTGTTCATTCACCTCTGCTGGATCTGACGGCGCATTTCAGCGGCTTCTTCCTCCTCTGCACTAGTGCACTGCAGAGAATGCCCCTGGGCGCTTCGGCAGAAAAACTAGAGAGTATATTCTATGAAAGAGCATTTTTCCCCTCTAAAAGAGTATATATTTCTCTAAAAGAGTGTACACACGGAACGTCTTTTTAAAGACGTGTCTTTTTAAAGATGCTTTTCCGATTGTGTGTTATTCCTGGTTGCGTTCGTTATCTCTCGCCTTCTAACAGTCACGATCACTGTCTTTCGTGTCTGGGCACTGCTCACGCGGAGACAGCGTTCGTGGATGGTTATGTTCTCATTGCGAGAATATGTCCATTGCAACGTTGCAGTCGCGGCTCGCCTTTGTAAGAAAGCGAGCCACCCCAGAGGCTCCCACCTTGATCCTTTTACCCACGGGTATGAGGCCAGTGCGGCTAGCACTAGGGGCGATTTGGGGACCCCAATGGGACCGCCTCCGCCAGGTATCCCCCCGCGGACCTCCCATTCCCCAGCACGCTCGTCTGCCCCGATCGGGCTTCCGGGTGAGTCCGCTGGCTCGTCTCATGGTGAGTTCGACCTCTTATTCGGAGCCAGCGAAAGTGATGAGCTATCGAGCGCAGCATCGGAGAGCGGGCTCGTCCAGTTGGAAGACTCAGCTGGGCTCCTCCCATCGGGGGTCGATTGCCCAATCACAGGCTGATGCGGAGATGACGACATGCTTTCCCAGGCAGCCGCGAGCGTCGGTTAGAGTGGATCTCGCTGCTCTTCCCTGAACCCTCGCGGTTCGATGATTGGTTCCTGGGCTCGCGGCACCACTCAAAGCCACGCCCTGTCCCATTCCTTTCTTCCCGGAAGTGCATGAAGAGCTGACAAGGTCACGGGAGGCACTTTTTACTGCCCGGTCCTGATCTTTTCAGCTTCCCTGCCCTCACTATCCTCGATGGTGGGGCGGCCAAGGGTTATTCCGCAATCCCCCGGTGAATAAATGCGCTCGTGGTGCACCTATGCCCGCAGAGCACCGCCACCTAGCGCGGGTGCCCAAAGCCCTCGTCCAAGGCCTGTAGGTTTACGTCGTTTCTGACGGCTAAGGCTTACGGTGCCGCTGGTCAAGCCGCCTCCGCCCTGCACGCCATGGCTCTTCTGCAAGTCCGCCAAGGTGCTAAAGGAACTGCACGAGGGTAGTTCCGCCCCGGGATTGATGCAGGAACTGCGCTCGGCGTCCGACCTCACTCTCCGAGCGACAGAGGTCACGGCGCGGTCTCTCGGGCGGACGATGGCCACACTAGTGGTCGAAGAGCGCCACCTTTGGCTCCACATGGTCGAGATGGGTGAGGCCGACAAGACACGATTCCTTGCTGCCCCCATTTCCAAGGCGGGCCTATTCGGCGACACCGTCAAGGAATTTGCCCAGCAGTTTTCGATGGTAGAGCAGTAGATGGATGCTAGCCAGCATATCCTGCCCCCGTGTGGCTCAATATCCCACACCCCGTCTACTCATTGCCAAGAGTGTCCCCCTGCGGTGACTGCACCAGCTCCGTCGCAGCCCGCTCCTTCGGCCTGGCCCCGGCATGGAGCCCACCGCAGGAAGCAGATGCCACCCGTCTCGCGGTCGCCCAGAACCCGTGAAAGGCTTCAAAGCACCCTTGAGATGGGCGACCCAGGGACAATCAAACCCGCTGCTCTGGAGCTGGTAAGCAGATCTCCATCTTTTTGTTACCTTTTGCATTTAATTGCATTGCATGCCCAAGTGTCTGCAGTACTCAAGAGCTCAGCAAGAGCAGTTTCCTTGTTCCCTGGGTCACGTATCCGGTGTGTACGGCCATCATCACGACCACCGTCCACCACTCTATTTGGCAGGTTTGGCGCTCAGTGGCGGTCTCCCGCCCCTGAGCGCCCAGCTGTGGCACAAATCCGCCCCCGATGTGACAGTCTCCATGGGTCACGAGGACAGGCCTCTTCCTCCCCCGTCACAGGCTGCTCTGGGGGTGGTCACAAGGAGCCAGGTAAGTGCTTCGATGTCCTTGGACTCCAAAGTGGTGTGGCACCTCGAGCTCCTCCCCGCCGTGAGGCCCCACCTGCCGGTACGTCTGACAATGTTGTCCCTTTGGTCCCCCTTGTGCGGAACTTGGACGCATGGCTTGCGCTTTCCAATCCATCGCGAGGGCTGGTCTGGACCGTCCGACTCGGCTGCGCGATTCACTTCGCTGGGCATCCGCCCAGGTTCAGCGGTGTCCTCTTCACCTTGGTGAAAGATGAAAACGCTGCTACCTTGCGCAGAGATTGCTACCCTCCTACGGAAGGGCGCGATAGAACCTATCCCTCCAGCCGAGATGAAGAAGGGGTTTTTCAGTCCCTACTTCATTGTACCGAAAAAGGCGGTGGGTTGAGGCCAGTCTTGGACCTGTGAGTTCTGAAATAGGCTTTACACAGACTCCCGTTCAAGATGCTGACGCAAAAACGCATTCTGGCGAGCGTCCGGCATCAAGACTGGTTCGCGGCGGTAGACCTGAAGGATGTGTACTTCCACGCCTCGATTCTTCCTCGACACAGACCGTTCCTGCGGTTCGCGTTCGAGGGTCAGGCATATCAGTACAAAGTCCTCCCTTTTGGCCTGTCCCTGTCTCCTCGCATCTTTACGAAGGTCACAGAGGCTGCCCTTGCCCCGTTAAGGGAGGTGGGCATTCGCGTTCTCAACTATCTCGACGACTGGCTAATCCTAGCTCACTCTCGAGATGTGTTGTGCGCACACAGAGACCTGGTGCTCTCACACCTCAGCCGACTAGGGCTTCAGGTCAACTGGGAAAAGAGCAAGCTCCCCCCGGTTCAGAGCATCTCTTTTCTCGGTTTGGAGTTGGACTCAGTCTCCTTGATGGCGCGCCTTACGAACAAGCGCGCCCAGTCGGTGCTGGCCTGTTTGAAGGCATTCAAAAAGGGAACAGCGGTTCCACTGAAACCTTTTCAGAGGCTCCTGGGGCATATGGCATCATCGACGGTGGCTTCCCCGCTCGGATTGATGCATATGAGGCCGCTTCAGCACTGGCTCCAGACTCGAGTCCCGTGACAGCCATGGCGCCACGGGACACATCGCGTGGCCATTATATCTGTCTGTCACCATCTTTTCAGCCCTTGGACCGACCTCTTGTTCCTACGGGCAGGTGTTCCTCTAGAACTGGTCCCCAGGCACATCGTGGTCATGACAGATGCTTCCAAAATGGGCTGGGGTGCTGTTTGCAACGGGCACACAGCCGCCGGCCTCTGGACGGGTCCGCGACTGCATTGGCACATCAACTGCCTCAAGTTGTTGGCAATTCTGCTCGCCATGCGGAGGTTTCGGCCTTTGATCCAGGTCAAGCACGTGTTAGTTCAGACAGACAACATGACAATGGTAGCATATGTCAACTGCCACGGTGGTTTGCGCTCTCGTTGTATGTCACAACTTGCCCGCCGTCTCCTCCTCTGGAGTCAACAGCACTTCAAGTCGCTGAAAGTCACTCACATCCCGGGCAACCTCAACACTACAGCGGACATGCTGTCACAACAGGTTACCCTCAGGGGAGAGTGGAGACTCCACCTTCAGGTGGACCAGCTGATTTGGAGTCGATTCAACAGGCACAGGTGCACCTGTTCGCCTCCCAAGAATCCTCCTGTGGAAGCGGGGGCGTGGTCAAGCATCTCCCTGTAAAGTGGTGTCACCAAGAGGGGAAAATAAAACCTCACCTTAAGAAGGAAAAACTGCTCCTCGCCTCATCCGTCCAGTCGCGCACTTCTTCGGGTTCGCTGTGAGTCCCGCTCGGCGCAGCGATCTCAGAACCGCCCTCAGATGTTGCATATGCCGCTGCCAATCATTGCTATAATTGATGATGTCATCTAAATAGGCAGCGGCGTAAGCTGAATGCGGCCTGAGGATTCGGTCCATGAGACGCTGAAACGTAGCCGGGGCCCCAAACAAACCGAACGGAAGTGTCACAAATTGGTGTAATCCAAAAGGCGGTTTTCCTTCTTAAGGTGAGGTTTTATTTTCCCCTCTTAGCGACACCACTTTACAGTTTACCTTCACACACTAAACTGACACTAACACACACTGCTTTCATAAATAAACTTTCACTGCTAGAAAAATCCTTGCTCTGGCTTGGCTCTGTCATATCCAGTCTCTCTCTCTCGACTGAGTGTTGTGTCGCTCTATTTATGCCGCTTTCCCCGTGCTCACTGAAATTAGAGACAGGTGTTAGACATAATTTAGCTCAGGTGTAAGCGCCCTTACTGCTTTCTCTCTCTGGAGAGATGCTTGACCACGCCCCCACTGCCACACCTCCCCACTGCCTGCTCTGGTACGCCCTGACCGAGGCCCCCCTCTGCATAAATGTGCTGGCACACAGCTAGCCCCCTGGCATGCGCAAATATGTGTTTCCCCAGTGAGCCTGCTTGCACAGACCCTGTGCAAGGTCAGGGAGGAGGAGGAGCAGGTTGTCCTTGTAGCACCCTACTGGCCCACCCAGATGTGGTGCTCAGACCTCACGCTCCTCGCGACAGCTCCACCCTGGCGAATTCCCCTGAGGAAGGACCGTCTTTCTCAGGGAAGGGGCACCATCTGGCACCCACGCCCAGACCTCTGGAATCTCCATGTCTGGCCCCTGGAGGGAACGCGGAAAACCTAAGCTACCATCACTCAGGCTAGGGCCCCCTCTACAAGGCACCTGTATGCCTTGAAGTGGCGTCTGTTAGCTAAGTGGTGTTCTTCCCGTCAGGAAGACCCCCAGAGATGCGCAGTTGGATCAGTGCTTTCCTTCCTGAAAGAGAGGTTGGAAGGGAGGCTGTCCCCTTCCACCTTGAAGGTGTACGTTGCTGCCATAGCAGCACACCACGACGCAGTCGACAGTAAGTCCTTAGGGAAGCACGACCTGATCATCAGGTTCCTAAGAGGCACTAGGAGGCTGAATCCCTCCAGACTGCACCTCGTTCCCTCATCGGACCTCTTTAGTTCTTCAGGGTCTACAGAGAGCCCCCTTTGAGCCTTTGCAGTCAGCCGAGCTTAAGGCACTCTCCATGAAGACTGCCCTCCTGACTGCGCTCACTTCCATCAAGAAGGTAGGTGACTTGCTAGTGTTCTCTGTCAGCGAAACGTGCCTGGAGTTCGGTCCAGGTTACTCTCACATGATACTGAGACCCTGACCGGGCTATGTGCCCAAGGTTCCCACCACCCCTTTTAGGGACCAGGTGGTGAACCTGCAAGCGCTGCCCCAGGAGGGGGCAGACCCAGCCCATTCGTCGCTGTGTCCGGTGCGTGCTTTACGCATCTATTTGGATCGCACGCAGAGCTTTAGAATCTCTGAGCAGCTCTTTGTCTGCTTTGGTGCACAGCGGAAAGGAAGCGCTGTCTCCAAGCAGAGGATCGTCCACTGGCTCATTGACGCCATAACTATGGCATATCTCGCCTAGGACATGCCGCCCCTGGTAGGGCTACCAGCCCATTCTACCAGGGGTGTAACGGCTCCCTGGGCCCTGGCCGGGGGTGCCTCTCTAACAGACATTTGCAGAGCAGCGGGCTGGGCACACCCAACACCTGTGCAAGGTTCTTCAACCTCCGGGTGGAACCGGTTTCGTCCCAGGTAGTGGCACGCAACAAGCCCGGGATAGCTGGCCAGGTGTATCGCTTGCACATAGCGCCTTCCACCTCCCTTGGAGCTGAAGACGTGCGCCATTAATTCCCAGTAGTGTTCACAAACTTTGTTCCCTGGTTGACTTCCTCCGAGCCCTGTGGCAGTCGAGTTTTCGGAGAGACTTGCTGCTGGCCCAGTACACGCGCTAACTAAGAGCCCTGTTCTGGGGTAGGTGCTCCGCATGTGGCGGTTCCCTGAAAGGCTAACCCCATGCGATCTATATCTTCCGCTAGTTCGTTTCCCTGCTGGCAAACTGCGTCTTCCTTGGGCAGAGCTCCTCTGCCCCAGTCTCCATGTTTGTAGTAACTCCTCCCCCATTGGGCAGGATCTACCTTGAAGGCTCTCTACATGGTTGGAAAGACCATGTGACGTATTCTTCCACTTAAATACCCCCCCCCTCTCTTTGGGTGAGGTGTGGTCTCCACGGTGTCTTCCCCTTGGGAGGGAGACCCCCCGACAAGACCTGGCGGCCCAGTCGGATAATCCCCCTTCTTTTTTAGGGAGTGGAAAAAGAGAAGGGGAAAAGAGGCCACGACTGGGTTAAGCCTGTCTCTATCTTTGGGTAGTCGACTTGTCCCCAAAAAGGGCTGTTCAACACTCATAACTGTGTCGGGGGAGGTTACGTGTCGACCTGGTGTGCTGGCTATGAGGCACACAGCAAGTCTGCCCACCACACACTGCCAGTTCACGTAACACCGTTCAGCTTTGTGGTGTTTTGAATAGGGACCCCTAGTGTCACTACATCGACACCAACATCGAGTGAGTGACAGATAGGGAACGTCATGGTTACTGGTGTAACCTCCATTCCCTGATGGAGGGAACGAGACGTTGTGTCCCTCCTGCCACAACGCTGAACTACCCGCTGAAATGGCCGGACCTTATATCGGCTCCTCGGCATAAAACCTGAATGAGTGGTTGCATATCAGCTCCTTTTATACCCGTATGTCTGGGGGAGTGGCATGCAAATACCACTCACCAATTTTCATTGGCCTTTTATCAAAGCCAAGAGGTGTCTCGGGCTCCCAAGAGTGACCCCTAGTGTCACTACATCGACACCAACGTCTCGTTCCCTCCATCAGGGAACGGAGGTTACACCAGTAACCATGATGTTTTTGTGTATATCTCACACTAAATATTTTAAACATAAAAATTGTAACATAAAACAAAGACAATCTGAGGAAACACAAAATACAGTTTTTAAATGATAATGTTATTTATTGAACCAAAAAATATATCCAATACCAACTGGGCCTGTATGAAAAAGTGTTTGCCCCCTTAGTTAAAATCTATGAAATCCTAAATCCCCAAATATATTTTCATAATGGGGTTCAGTTGGACTAGACACACCCAGGCCTGATTACTGCCAGCCCCGTTCAGTCAAATCAACACCTATATAGAACTTCTGTGGACTGATGAGTCGAAAGTGGAACTGTTTGGAAGACAGGGGTCCTGTTACATCTGGTGTAAATCAAACACAGAATTCCACAAAAAGAACATCATACATATGGCCAAGCATGGTGGTGGTAGTGTGATGGTGTGGGGATGCTTTTCAGCTTCAGGGCCAGTGTGACTTGCAATAACTGAGGGAAACATGAATTCTGCTTTCTACCAGAAATTCCTAAAGGAGAACGTCAGGTCTTCAGTCCATGAGTTGAAGCTCAAACGCAACTGTATTATGCAGCGAGACAATGTTCCAAAGCATAGGAGTAAGTCCACCTATGAATGGCTCAAAAGAAGCTAAATTAAAGTTTTGGAGTGTTGTGGCAGGACCTTAAGCAGGCAATTCATGCACAAAAACCCTCCAATGTGGCTGAATTAAAGCAGTTCTACAAAGAAGAGTGGGCAACTAAAATTCCACCACAGCATTGCAAAAGACTAATCTCCAGTTATCTGAAGCATTTGGTTGTAATTGTTGCTGCTAAAGGTGGCACAACCAACTATTAAGTTTAAGGGGGCAGTTAGTTTTTAACATGGGTGATTTAGGTGTTGGATAACTTTCTTGCTCCAAAAAAAAAAAAAAAATAAAATAAAAAAAAACATATATATATATGAAAACTGTATTTTGTGTTTACTCATGTTGCCTTTGTCTTATGTTGTATCTCGTTTGAAGATCTAAAACAATTTAGTATGAAAAATACACAAGGAGAAGAAATCAGGAAGGGGGCAAATACTTTTTCACTGAACTGTATATAGACCACAAGTCAAAAGTTTGAACACACTTGGCTGAATTTATGTTTGAATTTATTATATAAAAAACCTTTTCATCTTAGGGCTTATGCTTTAATTCTTGAAATTAGTTTTATTTTTATTTTTTCTCAGATCTGTTACTGTAAGTTATATAAGTTATATAACTTAACCTTTCCCAGACTGATGTATTTCAATCACCTCCAATCACCTCCTCATCATTTCTGGAATTTCTTTTGACCTTGGCATAGTGTGCTACTGGGTGAGACCTTTTAGCCAACTTCATGCTGCTGAAAAAGTTATTTCAAAACTTTTGACCGGTAGTATATATATATATATATATATATATATATATATATATATATTTACACACACTACCGGTCAAAAGTTTTGAAACACTTACTCATTCTTTATTATAATTTGTATTTATTTATTTATTTTTTTCACATTTAGAATAATAGTAAAGTCATCAAAACTATGGAATAACATAAATGGAACTATGGGAATTATGTTGTGACTAAACAAAATCCAAAATAAATCAAAACTGTGTTATATTTTAGTATCTTCAATGTAGTCACCCTTTGCCTAGAATTTGCAGACATGTACTCTTGACATTTTCTCAACCAACTTCTTGAGGTATCACCCTGGGATGCTTTTTAAACAGTATAGGAGTTCCCATCTACGTTGGGCACTTATTGGCTAATATTCTTTATTATTTGGTCCAAGTCTACAATTTCAAAAACTTTTTATTTTTTATAAAATTTTAGTTTTATAATGAAATAAATTAATATGGTGGCACAATTATATTTTTGTCTACAAAATTAATTTCAAACATTTAAGCATATGCCTTCAGATCAAAAGATTTTTAAGATCATATGAAACATTTCAGTCAAGTGTTTCAAAACTTTTGACCAGTAGTGCGTATATATATATATATATATATATATATATATATATAAGCAATTCAGAAAATGCAATTACTTTAAGTATCATTGCAAGCTGAAATTCTTGAAAAATAATATTTTATTACTAATATTAATCTATATGTTAATATTAATAAATAAAATAAATAAATAAATAAAACCTTTTGTACGCCAAATAAAAGTCAGGTGCTGCAACCAACATTAAGGCTTTTTATATATATATATATATATATATATCAGGCATATTTTGTTCAGGTCACATGGAGAAACCATAAGAAAACCTCTTGATTTTTGTGAAATTCATGAAAATATATTTCATGTTTTCATTCATGTTTTCCAAAAATGTGTGAAACCAACATCGACACAAATTACATTTCTATGAACTTGTTACATGCACATTTACAGAACCATGCGCATAACAAATCTGCTTTCATTTTAACTTCTATTAAATAATAATAACACCGTGTAACAAATGTTTTTTTTTTTTTTTTTTTTTTGTTCACAGGTAGTAAGTGTTATTTCCTAATTGCTTATGCCTCAAAAGTATAGAAAATGGCTATTATTCCCCACAAACTTTGCTTTTGTGACCAGGACAGTGATATTTTGAAATTTACCTATTTTCCAGAACATTCCAGATAGTGTTGAGTAAACTTAGAGTAACTTCTAGAACTTTCCAGTAATATAAATAGTAGTATTGTAACGTGTGCTGGCTGCTGGCAATGATGATGAAGACGCAGACGTGAAGAACCCAAGTGCAGTTTATTTACAAACGTGAACCAGTAACCCTAACCATAAACGTGATCTAACAAAAACATAAACTAGGCTTGACTATGACTATGACTATCAAAACAACATTCACATCCAATACTTGACAACTACAGAATGGAAAACATGAGGCTTAAATACATGGACATGGGGGAACATAAACCAATGAACAAACAGAACTGATAACAAGATAATTAATCAATAAACCAATGAAAACATGACACATGAACATGGAGGGAAAACAGGAATCACATGACAAGGGAAACAGGAATTAAACATTTCAAAATAAAAGACATGAATCAACAAAATACACCTGACAAGTATAAATACAGGGGCCTTAAGCCCACCAGTTCAGTTTAGTTCCAGTTGCCTAAGTAGATACATATCTGCATTTTTCTGAAATGGCATCAAGAGGCTGCAAGCATCCGGCAGATGCATTTTGCTATGTCTGCGGCCAATTTATAAAGATAAGAGCAAAAAAGTACTCCGTGGAAGCATCTGCTAAGATGTGTGAGGCCTACAAGGCATATTTTGGCATGCCTGTCGGGGATCAAGACAAATCCTGAGCACCTCATTTCACCTGCGAACACTGCAAAAAATCTCTGGTAGATAAGATGGACAATTGTTGCTCAGAATTTTATGTTATAATTTTTTTTTAATTTTTTTAAATTGTAAAAGTTTTTAATTTTAAAATGTTTTACCGTTTTCAGTGTTATTGAAAAAATATCATATATGAAAATGTTGCGAGAATCTCTTACACATTAGTCATTGGTGAAATAAATGTATTTTTGTAGGATGGTACAGAGGGGAAAAGAGAGCCATGAAGTTCGCTATCCCAATAATTTTGCGGGAACCCACTGACCACTCAAGCAACTGCTACTTCTGCATGGTGGACCCTTCCAAACGTCGGACTGGCAAGAATAGACCTGCTATCATGTATCCGGACCTTCCTTCATCCATCGCCCTGGTGCCACACTGCCATGAGCTCCCTGTACCCACTCCTCCGGAGAGAGAGCAGCCATCTTTAGAAGAGAACAGCAAGTCAGAGAGTGAGGAAGACGTTGTAGATCCAGATGACAATTTCAGAGGTGGAGCTGAGGAGAGAAACCCATACTACCCCAACCAAAAAGACATCAACGACTTTTTTAGAGATCTTGGTCTCACCAAGTCCAGTGCCGAGCTTTTGACGTCTAGGCTCAAGCAGTGGAACTTGTTGAATGAAAGTGTGCAAGTCACAGATCAAAAGGAAGCGTCACCAACCTTTTTCCAGCTTCTTCACCCGTCAAGATGGGCTCTGCTTCTGCCACAATGTAACCAGTCTATTCGAGGCAATCGGAATCACCTGTAACCAGAATGAGTGGCGCCTCTTCATTGACAGCTCATCCAGGAGCCTCAAAGCCTTGCTGCTCCATAATGGTAACAAGTACCCATCTCTTCCCCTGGCTCACTCGGTGCACCTCAAAGAGGATTACAACAGCATCAAGCCTTGCTGGATGCCTTGAAGTATGATGAGTACATTTGGGGGTTGATTCGTGACAGTGATTTACAGTATAATCTTAAATCTCGAAAAAGTACTCACATCTAAATCATTTGTAGTCATTTTTGTATTACGTTATGTTAATTTGGATTCATATGTTGTTGTTTTTTTTCGGACTTTATGTGAACGAAAAGGCACAAATTCGCCCGTTTTCTCATTGGAAATAGTTACATTTCAAAATATCACTGTCCTGGTCACAAAAGCAAAGTTTGTGGGTAATAATAGCCATTTTCTATACTTTTGAGGCATAAGCAATAAGGAAATAACACTTACTACCCAGGAACAACAATTGTGTTACATAGTGTAATAATAAAAATAATAATAAAAGACGTGATGTTATCAGTGCAAAGACTGACTATTTAAAAGAAAAGAAAAGAGTTAAAATTCAAGATGATTTGAATTTGTTTAACATTTTTGGTCACTGAATAATTGTTCATTTGTGATATTTTATAGTTTTGATGACTTAACTTATTTCTAAAATGTGGAAAATGGTTACGTTAATGAATGAGAATGTGTCCAAACTTTTGACTGGCATGTATGGACATCTTTTCTGATCAGTAAATGGAAAATTGTAAATATTTAAAGAAGATTTTGTAGAATAATAATTCTTGTTTTATTATACAAAAGGCCTAAGCATACTGTATATTTGAAAAATCATCATGATGGCGCCACGGATGGCTGCCTCGTTGTGGAGCTCCTCAGTTCTTTTGTTGTTTTTGTTTGTTTGTCCTGTGTTTAGTAATCTTTTTCCAGTCAGTTTTAACAGAGATGAACTGCTGAACATTCGACAGCATGTACCAGACAATCTTTTCCCGGTTTTTGAATATTCAGATGTTTTGTTAGACATTTTAGTTGGAAAATTCGGATGTTTTGTTAGACATTTTATCTTGCTGTTCAAGAGATGCAGGCGAGGGAGACAAGCCAGTGTGCTGGTCAAACTCCGTCGGCACGGATTTTGAACTGCACTACCGAACATTCATCTTGCGAATCTCCACTCTCTTCCTAACAAAACGGATGAACTACATCTCGTCACTCGCAAAAACAAGGACTTTTCAACCTCTGCTGCCTTGTGCTGCACAGAAACCTGGCTGAGTGAAGCCATTCCGGACAGCGTGTTACATCTGCCTGGCTTTCAGCTGTTCAGAGCGGATCGCATCATGGAGTTAATGGGGAAAACGAGAGGCGGTGGAACATGCTTTTATATCAATGAAAGTTGGTGTACAGATGTAACAAAGTTAAAGAGGATGTGCTGTCCTAATTTGGAAGCGCTCTTTATTAACTGTAAGACTTTCTACTTGCCACAGGAGTTTTCCTCGTTTAATCTGGTGAGTGTGTACATCGCGCCAAATGCGTGTTTGAATGCGGCGCTGCATCAGCTGGCTGATCAAATCACAGACACGGAACAACAATACCCGGACTCAGTTATTATTATTCTTGGGGATTTTAACAAAGCAAATCTCACACGTGAACTGCCCAAATACAAACAGCACATCACATGCTCCACCAGAGACAGGAACATACTGGATCATTGTTACACAACAATAAAGGATGCATATCGTTCTGTCCCTAGAGCAGCTTTGGGACTCTCTGATCACTGTCTGGTTTATCTTCTTCCAACCTACAGGCAGAAATTAAAATCAACCAAGCCAGTAGTAAGGACTGTAAAGAGATGGACCAATGAAGCAGAGCGGGAACTACAAGCCTGCTTCGATTGCACGGATTGGAGTGTTTTTGAGGATGCAGCCACAGACCTGGACGAGCTCACAGATACTGTTACATCATATATCAGTTTCTGTGAGGATATGTGCATTCCTGCTAGGTCTTATTTAACATTTAACAACGACAAGCCGTGGTTTACAGCAGAGCTCAGACAGCTTCGTCATGCCAAACAGGATGCTTACAGGGGTGGGGATAAAGTCTTGTATAATCACTGGTGCGCCCCACTCACCCTGCCCACTACCTTTTCGAACTGTTGCCTTCTAGCCGACACTTCAGAGCTCTGAGCACCAGAACCGTCAGGCAAAGGAACAGTTTTTTTCCCTCAGGCTATCCATTTCATGAACAGTTAAATTGCCCCATTGAGCTATAACTATGTGCAATACACAGTTTAGTCTTTCTTATATTTATCCAACACATCCAACCTCTTCTGCCATTTCATTCCTCTGAAAAAAGGAAAAAAAAAGAAAACATTTGCACTGTACATAACAGATTTGTATTTGCACTGTACATAACAGATAACAGATTGTATTAGATTTGCACTACCCATGTGTATGTGTGTGTGTATGTATGTATGTATGTGTGTATCTGTACGTATGTGTATAATTAGTTTTATTTTTTATTATGTTGGCTTAACAAAGCCAACATACTGATCTACTATTTAAGCTTCTTCTTCTTCTTCTTCTTCTTCTTCTGAGCCAAAATTTAAACAGTATCTCCTCCTAGAGCTTTCAAGCTACAAACACCAATCTCGCCACAGACCTTCAAACTGGTCTGACTCGGGTAGCTATCTCTTTTCTAACTGATCGGACTTCCGGTATTCCCGTATCAGACTTCCGAACAGGAGTGATTTTAAATTGACTCCCATTCAAGGTGTGAAATCTGTTCCCTGTAATAACTCCTTAAGAGGATTCAATCTACTTACTATCACTCTACCACTAATACTTTCTATCTATCACTCCATCACTCTCTTTTCTATCTTTCCATCACTCTTTTTATTCTTTCTTTCACTCCATCACTTTAACACCCTAGCAACTGCATACAACCTAGCAACCATTTAGTGCACCCTAGCAACCAAAACCCATTGACTGCCATTCAAAATGGCTTAGATGGATATCTCTTGATCAGAATGTCCTACAGACATGAGAGATGGCTTGTTTGAATTGGGTGAACAATCAGTCTTCAAGTATCATCATGGAAACTACTTAGCCACACCCTAACAACCATTTAGAGCCCCTAGCAACCAAACCCCTTTGACTTCCATTCAAAAAGGCTGAGAGTGTTATCTTCAGATCAGAATGTCCTATAGACATGAGAGTTGGCTTGTTTGAATTGGGTGAGCAATCAGTCTTCAGGTATAATCATGGAAACTATGTAGCCACGCCCTAGCAACCATTTAGAGCACCCTAGCAACCAAACCCCTTTGAATTCCATTCAAAAAGGCTGAGTGTGATATCTCCTGATCAGAATGTCCTACAGACATGAGAGTTGGCTTGTTTGAATTGGATGAGTAATCAGTCTTCATGGAAACTACTAAGCCACGCCCTATCAACCATTTAGAGCACCCTAACAACCAATCCCGACTGACTTCCATTTAAAAACGCTTAGATGGTATCTCAGGTTCAGAATGTCGTAGAGACTTCATTGTTGGCTTGTATGACTCAGAACAGCAAGCAGCCTTCTTGGTATCACACTGGCAACTGCTTAGCAACCACATGGGCTTACCCTAGCAACAAAGTAACAAATCACATATCTCTGCACCAGAACATCGTAGAGACTTCCGGGTTGACTTATTTCACTCAGGATGGCAAGGAGCCGTATTAAGTATCACCTTGGTAACTGCCTAGCAACCAAAAGTATTCGCTCACCCATCCAAATAATTGAATTCAGGTGTTCCAATCACTTCCATGGCCACAGGTGTATAAAATGAAGCACCTAGGCATGCAGACTGCTTCTACAAACATTTGTGAAAGAATGGGCCGCTCTCAGGAGCTCAGTGAATTCCAGCATGGTACTGTGATAGGATGCCACCTGTGCAACAAGTCCAGTCGTGAAATTTCCTCGCTACTAAATATTCCACCGTCAACTGTCAGTGGTATTATAACAAAGTGAAAGCGATTGGGAATGACAGCAACTCAGCCACGAAGTGGTAGGCCACGTAAAATGACAGAGCGGGGTCAGCGGATGCTGAGGCGCATAGTGTGCAGAGGTCGGCAACTTTCAATCGCTACAGACCTCCAAAGTTCATGTGGCCTTCAGATTAGCTCAAGAACAGTGTGTAGAGAGCTTCATGGAATGGGTTTCCATGGCCGAGCAGCTGCATCTGAGCCATACATCACCAAGTGCAATGCAAAGCATCGGATGCAGTGGTGTAAAGCACGCCGCCACTGGACTCTAGAGCAGTGGAGACGCATTCTCTGGAGTGACGAATCATGCTTCTCCATCTGGCAATCTGATGGACGAGTCTGGGTTTGGCGGTTGCCAGGAGAACGGTACTTGTCTGACTGCATTGTGCCAACTGTGAAGTTTGGTGGAGGGCGGATTATGGTGTGGGGTTGTTTTTCAGGAGCTGGGCTTGGCCCCTTAGTTCCAGTGAAAGGAACTCTGAATGCTTCAGCATACCAAGAGATTTTGGACAATTCCATGCTCCCAACTTTGTGGGAACAGTTTGGGGATGGCCCCTTCCTGTTCCAACATGACTGTGCACCAGTGCACAAAGCAAGGTCCATAAAGACATGGATGAGCGAGTTTGGTGTGGAAGAACTTGACTGGCCTGCACAGAGTCCTGACCTCAACCCGATAGAGCACCTTTGGGATGAATTAGAGCGAAGACTGCGAGCCAGGCCTTCTCGTCCAACATCAGTGTCTGACCTCACAAATGCGCTTCTGGAAGAATGGTCAAAACTTCCCATAAACACACTCCTAAACCTTGTGGAAAGCCTTCCCAGAAGTGCTGAAGCTGTTATAGCTGCAAAGGGTGGGCTGACGTCATATTAAACCCTATGGATTAAGAATGGGATGTCACTTAAATTCATATGTGTCTAAAGGCAGATGAGCGAATACTTTTGGCAATATAGTGTATCTCTGCACCAGAACATTGTAGAGACTTCTGGTTTTATTCATTTGACTCAGGGTAGCAAGGAGCCTTTTCAGTATCACATTGGTAACTGCCTAGCAACCAAATGGGGTTACCCTAGCAACAAATTTGCCATTCAGAAAAACAAGCAAGGGGTAGGGTTGCATAAGACTTCTTGCAGCTGGCTGTCTATCTGTATGATGTTCCTTCTGTCTGTCTGACTGTAAGACCTTCAAACTTCCAACTCTTCAAACTATTTTAAACTTTCAGACAAGGCTTTGTCAAGCCAACATAAAGTTTGTCTTCAAACTTTACTATCTAGTTTTTTTTTTATTATTATCTATGTCTTGCTGCTGTTTTGTATTGTTTTTGTATTGTTGTACACTGGAAGCTCCTGTCACCAAGACAAATTCCTTGTATGTGTAAGCATACTTGGCAATAAAGCTGATTCTGATTCTGATTCTGAAATTCAAGCTGTCTCACAAACATCACTCATTTCAACAGGAGGACTTTAAATCATCCAGATCAAGGCATCATGAAAGGCTGGACTAGCAGCTGTTTCAATAGTTGTTCTCACAAAGGATCTCGTCCCCTCTACTCACACACACACACGTACAGAAGCTGTCCCTTACCAGCCGACTCGGCCATTATGAGGTCATTACAGGCACAGATTCAATTTTCCCTCATTATGACTCCCATGTAAATGGGTCATCACAGAGATGTGAAGCAAGTAGGATCTGTGTGTGTTGCACACCTCACCACAGTGTCCTGTCTCTATAATTAAAGGGCAGCTGGTGTGGCAATGAGACTATGCATGCAATTCAGAGAATTTTGAGGGTCAAAGCTAAAAAGAAACTGACACATAACAAAATGCAAACACACACACACGCAAAGAAGAAAACAGACATAAGTCGATATATAAAACTAGTTGTGTAGCCACTGTGTGTGTGTGTGTGTGTGTGTGTGTGTGTAAGAGAGAGAGAGAGGGAGCGAGAGAGAGAGATAGAGAGAGAGTGAAGTGAGAGACTGCTAAAATGTCACTTGGCAAGTTGCATATGTGTGAAATGTTCACTGTGCTTTGACCATTAGCACCTCTCTCTGTCAGTCACACACACACACACACACAAACACACACACACAAACACACACACACAGACAGACACACACAGACAGACAGACAGGGGGATACACAGGGGCATACAGTCACAAGAAGGACAGAAAAGTTTGAAGGGTCACAAAAATAAATCCTGCGATTGAGATATCATCTTTGTGCCTTGGCACTGTGTTGGGCCTCATGTATTCAGATAGAAGACAAAGGCAGGCCTAACACAAGTCGTAAAACCTAACTCAGCCCCCACACACCAAGTCGTAAATCTTCCTGATAAAAATCGCTCCAAAATCATACAAAGGGAGTCCAAAACAGACTACAAATCCATGAAGCCTTGCTCACTAAAGGATCGAACTCTCAACTCCTATTGGATAAGGCAGACAACAGAACGTCCCTCAAACATGACATCATCAGGAGTTGAAATACCTCTGAAATGTTTCGTGAGTTACTTCCAGCGACTTTGTTCACCGAATATAGACGTAGCTCTTTGCTGCTCTCAGGTGCAACCTCGTGGCACAAGGAAGTAACGTCCGACTTGAAACTGTAGCCATACAATCTCCATCTCGCTGGACGAGTTGAGATTACTTTGTGTTAAACCGAACACTCTAACAGATCCGAAGGAGACCGCCGAGCAATTCGCATCTTCATCCGTTTGCCTACAGAAGTGAAGAGATTAAAGATTTCTCTTCCATCTTCAATCAAGTCGACATTTCTGAGTTCTCCGCCAGCCCGCCGAGAATCAACAGCCGTACCGCCCGCCGACAGAGCGAGGAAACGGTCTCCCGTCATCACCCGAGCCTCAAGGAAACAGGTCAGAGTTAAAGGACGGAGGAAAACACATTCTACCTGCGTCCTCATGCAATTCAAGTAAGAGGTTTACGTCTGGGCAGAGATAGAATATTATAGTGTGTTATTCTTGTGTTTCAAGGTTTTTGCTTGTACAGTTTACGGATTGCCATGTCCGCTCATTATTAATACTCAAGGTATTAATTATCACAAATTTGTTTTGCTGTATTGTGGTCCAACCAAATTGGATTGTTGTGCAATTTCGCCATCGTGGGTGAGACAGCAACTGAGTTCATCCATTAAGTGATAAACACAACTGCTTTCTTTCCCACTATCGCAAATTCGGCTTTAGGGCTGTCACTTCTCTCTCTCTCTCTCTCTCTTACTAAACACACACACACACACACACACACACACACACACACACACCTTTGTTTTGCATACGCCCGTGTCATGCTGACAGGATGTCAGTGCTCGGATTCAAACCTTCATTCATTGTTTTTTCTAGAAAATCGATATTCTTCCGATGTCGATTTTCCTAAGAAAACAATCTAATATTGAGACTGTTTTACTATTTGGTTATTAGTCCCTGATTTCAGGGTGGTGCCCCGTCAATGTTAATCCTTATTAATATTCTATTGATTTTTGATAATTGATAATTATCTTTGATGATTGAATTTGAATGATCAATAAGCTAGTATTAATTTTAATTAATGTTTCATCGATGTTAACAATTAACGATTATCTTTGATAATTGTAGATTTAAAGGATTTAAAAAAGCTAACACTGATTCTCATCAATGTTCTATTGATTTTAATAATTAATTAATATCTTTGATAATTATTAATTATTGCTAATAACCAAACCCGCTCCTAAACGTAGCACACAACATTTACTGGAGCCCCATATGAGGTTTTAATGAGTTAGATTCAGTTGATTAATTTAAATATTAATTAATAACTACAGAAATAATTATTAATTATTTCTGATAGTAACACTGATCTAAACAACCAGTAAAGCCCTACAATTGGCACATCTTATTTCCAATATTAATCAGTATGCTGTTATTTAGTTATGAGGGATGGGTTTCCTTTTATATTTGTTATGTTTTAGATGTCATATTTGTCCAAATTCATAAAAAAAAATAAAAAAATAAAACAACAACACCTATTTATATTCCCTAGTCTCTCTGACACACACGGAATATTGATTTAACAGCATGATATTATAAATGGTATGTTTTTCTTAGAAAACATAAATTAAGTCTTTCATGTTGATTGCAACTTGTAATACCTTGAATTCATGACTTTTAGATTATTATAATTAATTTGCTTTAAAAGCAATCAAAATGAACCTAATATTATGGAACATCAAAGTCTTTTATGCAAAATATTACGTTTGGTGCCCTTTACAAGTATAATTGTGAAGGAAAGTGCCACTAAGAGCAATAACAATATTAAAGTTACTCAATATAAATCAACAGAATTATGCAAAAAAAACAACAACAAAAAAAAAAAACAATATCAGTATTTAGTGTCACATGCGGTCACAGAATTTATAAATCACAAGGTATCCTATAAACAGGTCCTCTTAAACCAGATGATAATCTCTCCATAGGCTTCAGTCACTGCCTCCTGGGGTCATTAGACAATGGCCTTTTAAACAAATGCAATGCTTCAACCTCATCCCCAAAAGATGAGACTAATGCATCACTTTATATAGACTGAGTCCATAATTCACCACCCGCTATAACATTATTATCTGCTTTGTCTTGTCAAAGTGAGTGGAGTTAAATATCTACTATAGCAGTCATTAGTTTAAAACCCATTTACCTTCCTCTCTCCCACTCAGCTCTGAGATATGATAAAGCCCCAATTAATAATTTAGCCTAATTAAACACTCATATTTAAAGAGGGCTAGGTCAGCATATGCTTACTAGATATTAATTGTTCCTGGCAGAGTCACATTAGTATTCATATTTCTCAGACACATGTATCCACACTTCTATTTTATTTCAGGCTGACTACAGGTCGACATCATTGTGCGGTGACGAATGAAGCACCTGTGACTAAATTAGATAATTGTGTTTACAACAAACAGATGCAGCACTGCTACATAATGGCAAAAGTCAAAGCCACCTGTTCTGTCCTTTGAGTTAAGTGTTTTGGGCTCCTCCCATGGGACTTTTATTTTATTTATTATCTTAGTTCAAGTTGCACAACTCTCTCAGCCATCAGTTTCCATGGCTGTGTCTCGTTTGGAAGGATGCGTCCTTCAGAGGTCTCATTTGTCGGCCATATACTGTACATCATCGAGGCTGTCTCATTTCAGAAAAGCGAGTAGGACACTTCGAATGCAGCCTTCGAATGCGACCTTCTTTCACAGGAATTCAGAGGATGCATAAGGTGTATCCTTTGTGGGCACTCATAACCCACAATTCTTTGCTTCAATGGAAATGTCTAAACAATTTACGGCAATTTGCCCGTAAATGTGATGTCCAAACGCAAGGAATGTTAATTCCCAAGTTGAAGTACCTCAGTAGATGGGTGCAGAGTAAATAATATGTATAATTATATTAATATATAATTAAAATAAAGTATTAGACTGAAAGTACACCTGTAAAATCTATTTTCTTTTCTCTTTACATCATTATAACTCTCCTAAAATTTACCTCATACATTCCCTTCTAAAGGGACATTGTTCCCTTCTCACTCAAAGCGCTCGCGCTTGTTAAAGAGTGGCGTGCTGTCATAGCAACCATGATACGTTCCGTTTCCGTTTGTCCTACGAAGGCCATCTCGTTTAAACGAGACTTGTTTAAATGAGGATGCTCAGTAAACTGCAGCCTTCAAAGGATGCGTCCTACCTAGCACGCAGCCTTCCAGACGAGACACAGTGCATGTGTCTCCTACTCCACTTTAATGTTCATGCCTTTGAAAGCATTGTCTGTGAGTATAGATTTAAAATGTATAAAATTAAGACATCCATATGTGATATAGTGAGCTTTAAGAACATTTACTTATCAACTGTGGTTTTGTTTAATTAATCGCTCAGCTGTTAACTCTGTCAGCTTCAAAAGCACTTTGCATATATTTGTATTTGTTTGTGTTTTATGTTTAATAGTTTCACTTTTAGGAAAACTCCAGTCTTTATTTGAATTGCGATTGGCTTTCTGCTGAATTGTGTTCACAACAATATACACACACAAGGAGAGCAGTACACAACCGTTTGCTTCATCTTTTCCTTTGACAACTGAACTTAAAGCTAGGGATCGCAAAGCTACGGTGAGGTGACATTTAATTGTGACTAATACAATATGTGTGAAAGAGTTATTAACAGGCTGCTTGCCTGTTTTGGTTAAGCTAATCTACTCGGATAATGTAGGAAGTCATATTTTACGGCCACCTTAATGTGATATACGTAACATAATAGAATAATGGTACGATGCATTGACTTTTTCACAAGGTGTGAAGTGAGCCAATGTTCCTACACATGAAGTGCACATTATCAAACCAAATCAGGCATGGCAGACGTGATCACGAAGATAGTCCATCAAATTTACTTTTCCTGGCAAGATGTTTCTTTTAAAAACATATGGATCTGCACATGTGCCTGTTCATTCAGGATTAAAATCCACAGCAAAACTATTTAAAATTAGATTTGAATCTCCTGAAGGAAATACCAGTGCTTCCAAGGCAGCAAAATAAAGGTAATTTTAAGTTTTAGTCTTTTGGTATAAATGAAATGCAGCAGAGCAGTCAGAATGCTTCATGTTTCAGCCGACTACACACAAGAATGAACACAGTCTTTGTGCAGTGTAAAGGCAACTATAAATTGTTATATATTTGCAAGGAAGACATAAACATAAAGTAAATAAAAGGAATCGCATACATAGAAAGCTCCCATATAATTTTTTTACAAATTTACCATTGTTATTGTGTGTATACAGGAACCATAGTCATCATACATTTGCGGTAATATGATAACATTGAGCGAATTGACAAAATCCTGTGTGAAAAACTAGAAAAACATAATTTTGACACCAGATAGTCTAAATACACAATTATATACAATAATAAATAATTAATAGGAATGCTATGTTGTTAAATTCATCAGTGATGCCTATAGGGCATATAGTTACCAATGTATTAATCTAAAAATGTTATTTTTTCAAGAGCATACAGTCTATATCTCCCCAAGACCAATCACAACTCCGTATGCAAATTGATGTAAGAAAGACAGCCATTCACAATTCAGAATGCAAATATTGACATGATGACATTACCATTGCTGATTATATTATGAATTCAGAACATTACATCAATGTAAGTAAATAGGATTTCTATTTATTTTTTTATTTTTTATATTATATATATATATATATATATATATATATATATATATATATATATATATATATATAATGTAATCTGTACCTTAAGCGGTTCCTGCTGAATTAATTGCAGAGGTTTAATACTTCAGACCAATCCTTAGCCAGAATGTTTGAGGAATATAAATACAGTGCTGCCTTCCACCGTAATTCAATTTGAAATTAAAATATTTTGACCTGTTTGAAATCTTAGTCTGTTTGGTCAGAGAGTGCCTTGAGTCCCTCAGAAAAGCCATCCAAAAACATGCTAGATATGTCTTTGTGTATTATATCTCTGCAAAGAATCTTTAGTTCCAGGACAAAATCCTGAAACACAGCCAGCAATCTGGACAGAGCAGATGTCAGGTACTTGATCCAGTAGAAGAACAGAATAAGAAACGAGAATGAGGATGAATAAATAAAAAAACAAAGCTCTGGCATGAGTTAGGGTATGTGTTGCATTTAGCAGCTAAAGACCCCATTAGACACGGGTCAGGCCAGGTAGAACACAGTCCAGCTGTCAGGACAAGAGACAGAGAGAGAGACTGAAAGAGATAGATGTTTTTATAGAAACAGATTGTCCAGATGTTACACCTGTCTGCCTGCCTTGTCTTTGTGACCAGTGTCAAATCACCTCTGCCATGATGAGCAAATGTCTTGTCTTGTGAGTGTTTGTATGTATGTGTGTTTATTCATTATTCATTTTGTTTTTGCTGCCTCTGCCTTGAGATGTCTGGCTGTAACGGTGCAATGATGTGATCAGCATTTCCATTCCATATTGATCACAGCACACCAGTCTTTTTCTATACATCCATTTTTCCTTGTCTGTTTTGCCCTGTTTAATTTTTATTTTATCAGTGAATAGATTTAGTTTCGGCCCATGCTACAATGCACTTCCGATGACCCAGCTCGATTTAGTCTCCTATATGAATAATTTGTTTTACTGTAGGTGCCAAGCTACTGTAACTTGCTGAACTTATAAATACATCAAACACTTTGTTTCTCTATCCACATTCTAATCTATACTAGCGGTCAAATGTTTGGACACACTTGACTGAATTAATGTTGTGTTTTTTTTTTATTTTTTTTTATTTTTTATATGAACTTAACCTTTTACTCCAAGGGCTTATGCTTAAATGTGTGCAATTAGTTTTCTAGACACATAAGAGTGCCTGTAAATGAATTTCTTCTCTTTTAATAAACTAAGCCAACAAAGTAGTTTTGATTTGTGTAACATTTTTGATCACTACATAATCCCCATGACTTTGTGTTATGTCATAGTTTTGACGACTTTGCTATTATTCTTAAATATGGACGAAAGTTATAACAAAGAATGAGTCATTGTGGACAACTGAGTTCGGACTCCCCTTTATCAGCCAGAAACCTCCAAATAGAATAGAATGTGTTTCATGAAGTAGATGAAAACATATTCAAAGTAAAAAAGTAATGTAAACAATTTAACAATGAAATTAATGACTAAACATTTGTTTGCCTAATGAGTGTGAACAGAACTTTTTCTAACTCGTCTCCAGAGATCAAACGCACATCGGTTTGGGTACCGACACATTAAACGCACCAAGGACGACAGCTGCTGTCTTGTTCAAATAACAAACTTGTTGCGGTGTAGGAATGTATACCTGTAAAATGCTTCCTCTGAACTCTTTTCCCAAGAAAAGAAATAACGACATACATTATGTCTTTCCCAGGCAGAACATCTCTCAATCACATTACTGTAAGATTGGAAACCTAACCGCATGGACTTTCCATCTTGGAACTTGCCCATGGCTGCAGCCATTTATTTTTCTCCATCATAATTAGCACTGAGAAATAAGAAGAGGTTGTCTGTGGTTTCTTGCCTGAATATCTTAATTAGTACCGGAACGCCTGCGGGAACAGTCTCAATCAAAGATCATGAACCAGAATCGGGGAAGTCAAAACATCATCATCAATAATTCCAAGGGCAAAGCAGTCTCTCACCATACTATTCCTTAATAACAACATCACTTTCATACAAATTTTTTATGCAGCACTGCAAGTACTGTAATCTGACAGAAAGATAGATGTGTTGTGTATGAAACACTAGAATAATGTCATATTTGCGTGGTGGGAGTACATTGACAGTTTTGAACATTTGAGGTACTTAAAGTGGTATTTCAACTGAAAATGAGAGAGTTTGTGGCTTTACGATTTCTAACAGAACAGATGTTATGCAAATTGCACAGTTCATCAACTGGCTGTGGTGGGGGAAATGATTGGCGTTAGCATTGTGCTATCTGAAGGGTGTTTACTGCAGTTTCTGGCGCAGTTAACTTTGTGACTGCACAAAGCTTTATGAGGGCAATAAGGCAATAGAAAGGTCACTGAGGCCAGTTACACAAATGATAATGATGCTTACCGGGACTGAATGGGAGGAAATGCAGCTAATTTGTTTTAATTGGAGAATCCATATGATTGGTTTGATGAGTAATATTACAAGCGTTTGAAGTCTGAAGCACTCTTCATGGCACCATCTGGAGAGTCACTCAGTGTGAGCAGTATATGTGTTTGAGATGTTGGAAGTATTATGAAGCTGAGAAGTTTTTTTATAAAAAAAGATGTCTCTCTGCTTGACAGCATGACGGTCTAACTTCCCTGAAAGTACAACTCTCATTCCAAGAATATTGTATTTATACTCTCAAAGACAAGAAATAGAGCCTTATTGAAAATATGGATTTGTGGCTGACTTATCTTTAGATGAAAGCTAGAAAGTAATCACTTGGAAATCGAGACGTGGACTTTCATTAGAGTAACCGGTCCTGCTCGACCATACTCAAACCAGATTTGAGTATTTCTGTAACTGCTGATCTCCTGGGATATTCACGCACAACAGTCTCTAGAATTTACTCAGAATGGTGCCAGAAACAAAAAAAAAACATCCAGTCAGCATCAGTTCTGCGGACGGAAATGCCTTGTTGATGAGAGAGGTCAACAGAGAATGGCCAGACTTGTTCGAACTGACAAAGTCTACGGAAACTCGGATAACCGCTCTGTACAGTTGTGGTGAGAAGAATAGCATCTCCGAATGGTATTCTGAGATGCGGGTTGGCACTGTTTTGATGGCATGAGGGGGACCTACACCATATTAGGCAGGTGGTTTTAATATTGTGGCTGATCGGTGAATATTAGTGCTGTCAGTAGATAATTTTTTTTTAATCGCAATTAATCAAAACAATTTTTGTAGTTAATCGCAGATTTCAAAAATGCTGAAATTTGACATTATATATACTACTATTCCTGTCAAAATGCTTTTATTTACATTTTAGGAAAGAGAGCTGTGGCATTGTCCGGGGTCGAGCGTCCGTCCAGAGATAGAGAAAGCGGAAAGGGCGCTTGCACCTGAGCTAGATTATGTGTAACACCTGTCTCTAATTCCAGTGAGCTTGGGGAGAGCGGCATATAAGCAGCCACACCACCAGCAGAGAGGGTGAGAGAGTCTGGCACAAAGAAGGCCACGGTGCTTCTGAAGCTGTTACGTTTAACCTGTTATGTTTATGAAGCTGATGTGTTTAAGTGACTACGTGTTTATGAAGCTGATGTGTTAAATGCCTACGTGCCTGTGAAGCTGATGAGTTTGTGAAGTTGTAAAGCACTGAAGTGGCCTATTAAAAGTCCTACCTGAGCCAGGAAAAACTTGCTTCCCTGTGTTCTCCTTCCCTCCTGTTGTGAAGCTGTTCTACACTGGTGCCTAAACCTGGGAATCATTGAGGTACGCCCCATGGAGCCCTCCCAGTTGGCCGAGGTCCTCCAGTCCCTCGCCAGCCTACATCAGAACCACCAACAATCCCTGCTTGAGCTCCGCCAAGACCAGGAACGCTGCTTCTTTGTAAAGCACTTTGTAAAGAACTTTGTAAAGGAAAAACTTGCTTCCCTGTGTTCTCCTTCCCACCTTTTGTGAAGCTGTTCTACAAGAGCAAAACAATATGTAACAATATGCTGGTTCATTAATACTTTCCAAACAAAGACTTTCACAGTATAAAGATAAAAATGCTGTATAATAGCACCAATCAAAGAAACATTAAACGTTTAAAAGTATAAGTGGGAGTTTGACTTACTGAAAGAACTAGTGCCCACATAGGTTGCATATTCATCGCAATGGGCATCAAATCACTTAAAGGTGCAGATGTAAGGTTCAGAAACCCTTGTTATTAATGACACTTGTGGCCGTTAAGTGAACTGCAGCCAGCTACCTGTTGCTCGTGCTCGCGCACACACTCCATAGGGACGCGAGAATTGACCAAAACAATGCCTTAATGTACAAAGAGACTGAATGTGATTCACCGACATCATACTGACAGATGAGGTAGCATAATTAAAATTACACGGTTATGATTGTTTTACTACAAACTTTTAGACTGTATATTATATTTGACTTTCCAGTGCTGGAACAGGGCTAAAACAAAGTGTGGATATAGGTCTGACTGTGCGAGACTGTAGTTTGAAGTAATCACTTTTCTTTGCATGATAAATTGACTGCATTTATACGATAGCCTATGTCGGAGTTAGCTAGCTAGCCAGCTTTATCAATAGCTGTTAGCTAAATTTGGTGGATGATGACAGTAGCTGTTTATAAAATAGACTTCACATTATAAAGAGGTTGACACAATTCAGTATTGATGTGACTCCATCACAACTGTCATTTTGATATATTGATGCGCTATTGTTTTATAATAATAGAATGTATATATTTTCTGTATAACCAAGTTATGTTACACTAATGAATGGAGCTTTTCGCATTATCTTGAACGTTGTCTAGCATTCATTGCATGTATTATTGTAGTTTACCTTGCTGAATAATTACAGATTAACAATGACATTAACCTGACTTTTAGTATAAAGAGAAGATCGTTGAAATAATTTAAAGTTATGAAGCAAGGTAGCTTGCAATTTGTCAGCGTTAGCAGGCAAGATCAAGTTAGCTAAAATTACACAGATCAATCCTTATGGCACTATACTTCACATGCTTTTCAGTTATGTAATCTTACCTGTCCAATAATAAGAACGCCAATTCAGGGTCGGTTTTGATCCCCAAAAATGAACGAAGGACCCTCCAGGAATCAAATGCCCTGCCGATGTTCACTCTAGTTTTCGCTGGACCACAATCACGTTTCTGCTTAGCCAGATGGAATTCAGTATATAAATGTTTTTTTTGGTTTTTTGGGGGGGGGCTTACTCTGAGTTTGTGTAGGAGTCGGTGTTGTGCTGGGAGCCGGACGTTTTGCTGGATTCCATCTCTAATAGTTTGTTGCTGTTGATTAGAGGAAGAGATGCTACTGTCTGAGGCAAGGCTCTTGGGAGCACGCATAAACGTCACATCCTTTGGATTTTCCCGGCAAAAGCGACCTGCTCCCTTCCCATGAAAATTGAAAATCAGTCTACAGGCTTTAATAGGCAACCTAGGAAGTCCGAGAAGGGCTCATTTTTTAAATTGCGTTACAAGAGCCTTGTAGCGGTCACGCGACATAAATCCCCTCACCCACAAGCCTGGAAATGACTTTGTTCCCCAATGACGATGGGAATCAGGGAGAATTGAAAACAAAATTGTAAAATTCATCGGGGGTCACCTTCATCCAAGCTCCTTGGTAGCTGGAATATGACGGACAGTTTAGGACGAGCTCCCACCCCTGATGGTTTGTAAAGCTGCATATCTCAGCAACTACAGCCTGAGTAAAAAACAGCATGAAAAAGTCAATTTTTCACAACATCATACTGGAGGTTGACCGCACAGCCTGATGCACGCTACCTAAGTCAATACCGAATGGACGGCTAGGCTTAAATGGGAGAGGTTTTGGTGCCTGTGAATCGATGTCAGAGTACGAGGGATAAGAAACAGAGTCAGGGAAGTGTTTACGCTTTCTAGCTGACTTGGGACCTGTGCGAGAATGGCTAGTCATACCCAAAATATTAAGAGTAACAGTGTTAATGTTACTGTGAGTATCAGCCATATGAGAAATAGAAACAAACAATACATACACATTCATACATACCCAGATGATGGTCTTGGCTGGGTCCATCTCCTCGTGGTACAGGTCTTCCTGCAGTAGTTCCTTGTCCAGCAGATCTTCCTCCTGTGTGCTCATGCCATCATGAGCCATGTCCTCCTCTGCTATGAACCTAAGCTCATCAGCAGTCAGCCGCAGCCTCCTCTTGAGGGTGCTGAGCATGGAGCCATAGTCTCTATCCATCTCTACAACAGAAAAAAAAGTACAACAATTGGTAGCCAGCAGTGTGTTCTTCACAAATCCGTACACTGAATAGTCACCAAAGGCTTGCAGACTAAGCAGAATGTCCAACTGCAGACAGCCCTCTCACACTTTCCTTGTGAACAGGAAGCTACACACAATCTAAAACTATGTCTGTGTGATGGATGGGTAAGGCTACCTGCTAAATTATAGAAAGATATCTACCTTTTTTTTATTACATGGGAAAATCAACAGTTTCAGCAGTCCAGTTTCCAGGCAGGTCTGAACAGCGTCAAGAAAAAAAAAAGGTCTGAACAGCATCTGCTCTCTGCCTCACATTACTTTAGGCAGATTTTTCACAAGCGACAAAATTGGCCAAAAAAGTTATTGATATTTAGCTAAAAATGTACATAGTATTGCTAGCTAATGTTTATTTAGTAAGTTTCACAGAAACTGCCAAAAAATGGTTGATATAAAAAGCGGCTCGCCGATAACGGTCACGTCAATTTTTCCAGAAAAAAACTAGCTAGTGCTACTCCTACAAATAATGCTTCGTAACTAAAAAGCTTTGACTATCTCCCACAAGCGACAAAATTGGACAAAAAAGTTATTGATATTTAGCTAAAAATTTACATTGTATTGCTAGCTAATGTTTATTTAGCAAGTTTCACAGAAATTTGCTTAAAAATTGAAGCTAGCTGCCTGTCCGATGAACGCCAGCGGTCATGTAATTGTTTTCCAGAAATAACTAGCGTTACCTCTACAAATAAATGCTTCATAACTAAAACGTTTTGACTTTCAATAGCCAATATTGACAACACATGTTAAATAACTTGTCTTACCTTGAAAGATCGCCTCAGTTTTCAATTTGAAGCAGTAAGTCCAACACTGGAGGTAATCTCCCGGCGTATCCTCTCTGGCTTCGCTCAGGCAAATGGAGGATGACGCTGATGATGATACATTTATTATTCACGTCCAGTAACCCCTTAACCAACCATATGTGCTTTTAGCTTATATCGTCATGAGTATCTGGCAGTTTTCAGAAATAAAATTTCTGAAATTTCCGGTGATTGGATGGCGAAGATACTGAGACAGGAACCATAGGAATAATTATTCCCAAATTTGAATGCTCCGGCTGGTAAGGGTTAAGCAAGTTATTGTACTGTTTGCTGTAATGTTTTCTATTCACACTGACAAGTGTTAGAGATGTTTATTCTGTCATCTAAATGTGGATGTTATTGTGAAGAGCCAGTGGTTTAGTAATGACATTTGTGTTGTATTGTTTATATTATGCAGATATTATTGTGGTGGTATAGAAATGTAAGCAAGTATTTTTTAAAAGACATTCCTTTATTTCTTTGTTTCAGACCACACATTCATATACAAATATACACACTCAACCAGATTCAAAGCGATCTGCACCAATATTCAGCATTTATTGAAGAGCATTCAGTGTTGTACTCAGATTCAACCTGGCTCCACATGTTATGGAAATACTGCCTATACACATGTTTGTATCAATTAACCTGTTTCACGTTATTCCTCTTGCTTCAGTGTTCTAACCAACCCACCCCAACTCAACATGCCTAAATGCACAAGCTCCTTGCTGTCCCACTTGTTCTCAGCTACATTTTGGTCCTTTGAGCCGGATATGCAGTTGCTCTGGGAACATGCTACAAAGCAGTGAAGCACTAGAGGTCCAAGACTCAACCCAAATGACAGGTGAGACCACCGCACTATCTTGTCGACTATGAGGTTGGTCCAGCAAGACAAAGGCTGCAAGTCTCACCTCACCCCAGATTGGTACGGCATGTGTATGGACAAGAAGAGGAGTGGAGTTCTGAGTTTGAGGGTGTGGTCAGCATGACACCTGCTGAACTTGCACATGCCTCACGTCCCTTTTGTCAAGTTCAGTGGGACTCCGCTATCGGTGAGCATGACGATGAATATCTACATGTCTATGATTTAAGTTGTACTGGGCAGCACGACCAGTGGGGAAGAACTCCCACACATCATACAGAATATGATACTGAGCCGTCTAAGATCTGTATGGAGAACATGATATTACGCAGAAGAGGAGAGAGTATGTTGAGCAATTTCTCAGTTTAAGGACATTCAGAGGGAAATGCATTCACTTGTATATTCAGCTAAAACAGTGGAAAGGGTGCGGCCTGAAGCCTGAAGCTTCATCATGGCTATTGCCACCTCTGCCCATCCAGGATGACCTGCCATCATTAGAGGAAGAGGAATGTGATGAATGATTACTGCCTCCCCCCTGGCCACCTGCAGATAGGGGACAGATGCCCCCCAAGGGTGAAGAGAGACAAATGGTTATGATAGAGAAGATTATGAATGAGCTTCTACTTATGAAAGAGAGTGCGGTAAACAGCTCTGGAACTGGGAGTCACCTGTTTTCAACACCCCAGGTACATGACCATCCTCCGCCTGGACAGGTTGGCAGACCCACTGTGATCCAGCCTCAAGCTCAGTGGTCACATCTTTACTCACCAATCACCAGCTCTTCCACTCCCAGGAATCATACCAAAGCTAGACCTCCTCGGGAGCACTTCACTAACCTTTATATGAGTCAGAAAACTTCCTCCTGAGACCAGTAGTACTCATCTGCGCTAGCTACCGCGGAAGAGAGAATATAGAGGACCAACCCCTAAGATCCCTCTCTTCATCCACAGATACCCTATGGAATTCGCTCAGCTAAAATTTGCCTTGGGGAGCCTGTTACCCATGGAGAGAACTGAGCTCTTTAAGTATCAAGTTCTCTTGGACCATTTGAGGTTGGAGAAAGCTTGCCTTGTAGCTGATTCATACCTTAACTTGTCAAAACCCTACTCGGATACAATGTCTGATTAAATGAGAAATTTGGGCAGACCCATCATTTCGCCTTAAAGAGAATTGCTACAGTAATGGAATAGGCGGTTCGTGGAAGAAAGCCCTATTCATTTAAATTACCATTGGACCCATAGTAGGAAATAGTGGACTCCCATTTGCCCACTAACTTGGTGGTCATCTGTCACTTTGCCATTACTTCAGGGTAAGTTTCATTTTCCTCCTACCTCACCATATGGACACCTCTAGGGGTACTCTCGAGTTGACATGGTCCCTTCGGGGCATGCCCATGAGCCACCTACTGCCCACGGGGCATTTAGTAATGTACATGGCGTCCACAGAGCCCCTATTTTTCCACAAACCCACTTGTCTTCCTGTGTCCATGAACTCACTATTTGTCCCCTTACCCACTAAATACCACTTTGGCATGCCTTTGACCCCAGTGTGCCCCCAGATGCATTCATCTCCCTAATTTGTGCCAGGCAGCACCCAGTAATCCCATATGCCCCCTATAAGTGTGTTTTTAGGTGTTCCTGACACTAATTTTTTTTATCCAAGCCATTTCCTCATGGGGCACACAGCGGGTGCCTGCTGTGCCCGCCAAGAGTCCTTTAAAGGTGTTATCTGATGTTCGACCAAAACTTCACTGAAATCATTAGCCCTCTTCAAGAGGCCCACGAGGGGTCACTCTGTGAAATTTGTGGTCTCTGGGACCTCTGGGCATGCTGCCAGGGTGCATCCCATGAGCAGTTTATTCCATTAATTTCTATTGGTGTTTTGTGGACACCCCTCAGAAAACTCCAAATGAAATCTATATCTTATCAGGGGCCCTTTAGACAGTGTGCAAAGTTTGACATCTAAATGAGTTTGTTAAGTGCTTAATTGGCTGACTTGTGAATGAAAAGTGACAGTTTTTATAGTTTCTAAATATTTTTTTTTTTTTTACAGTACTTCCCAATCACTGAGGGACACAGATTTTTAATAGGCTGTTTCTGAGGGCCCAATGATACAGCATTCGAAGCCCCTAGGTCTTAGCACCAAATTTAAGGCTGTCCACAAAACCCCTATGGAATTGTATTGTTTATGTGGGATGTCTAGAAAAGGGGGTTCCTGAGTGTAAATTCCAACCCTAAATTGTCTCTAATCTATTTTCAAGAGGCTCTGTCAAGCTGTGAGGGCAAGAGGCCTGTGTGAGATAATCTTGCAAAAACTCTAAAGACTCCTGTGTGAACTCAAAAAAATTTAAGTCCAAAAGGAAGGTCCCATCTGCAGCTAATTTAATGGACGCAAATACACAGTTCGTGGACAGTAATTTTTTAAGCATATTATACACATTTATGAGTTATAAATTGCATAGATATGTTGCATTTAATATGTTGAGTCTTGAACAGGTGGTTTCATGAATATTATCAAATAAAAATACAAATAAATGTCCTAAAACATGATTGTCCACAGACCACTTATTTGTCGCACATAAAATAGATTGTATCTGGGATGATCCCATGTTCAATATGTGACAAGGTACATGATCAATTTATGAATTAAAAATCACATTTAGGTGACTCTATGACTCCCTCTGAACAACATACACCCTTCAAAACCTCAAAATTTGACTGTCCATGAACCATCTAGAATTTTTAATAGGATAAATTGGGATCACCATAACTCCACACAGGGACACTTCAAACCTTCACTCCTGTGCTCATCTTAGTCTCCTCTATCTATGGTGTGAATTTTGAGAGAATCAGAGAAAGTCCAAAATTTTGTCCAAAAAAGCAAAAGTTTTTTTTTTTTGCACTAAATTTTTGACTTTCTCTAATCCTCTTGAAATTCACACCATAGATAGGGGATACTGAGATGAGCACAGGAGTACCGGCTTCAAATTCCTAGCTCAATCTAGAGCTGAGATATGGTGATCCCATGTACAATTTATCCCATTCTAAATTTTAGGTGGTTTGTGGACAGTCAAATTTTGAGGTTTTGAAGGGTGTATGTTGTTCAGGGGGTGTCATACAGTCACCTAAATATATTCAGTTAATTCCTGTATCCCACACATTAAAAGACAGATGTCCACCAAGTGACTGATTTTCAGGCACCTCCTGTCTTTTTGCTTAGTCTTGTAGGAAGTGCCCACATCCAACTTATTTTAATGGACGCAAATACATGGTTCGTGGTTGGTAATTTTTTAAGCATACTATACACATGAGTTATAAATTGCATAGATATGTTAAATTTTTTTATCTACAGCATTCGCAACTGCACTTCACCTGCATCTATTTTTTTATAATGTATTACTATTTGTACTTCTGGCTGGATGCTAACTGCATTTCATTGGCTTTGCACTTGTACTGTGCACAATGTCAATAAAGTTGAATCTAATCTAATTTTGAGAAAAACAGCTGTATGGCATTCAGCACATCCCCCTGTGCTTTTGCACCCACTTACAAGTCATAAATACTTTAATGTGGTCAGTGTGGACAAATAATATATCATTGGACAGCCCCACCGCCTTCCGGACACACCAAAGGTCCTCAAGTCCTCAAGTACAAAGTCCTGTAATATAGTGGGTACGTGGACAAATAGTGTGTTCATGGTCAGCCCTGCCCCCTCCCAGACACACCCCTGTGGTCCGTGGACCCCCAGGGACAAAGTTCTATAATATAGTGTGTACGTGGACATATAGTGTGTTCATGGTCAGCCCGGCCCCCTCCCGGACATGCCCCCACAATCAGCCAATCAAAGGCTCACTTCTGTGGGCTATTCCCCCAAAATAGCTGGTAAGGGGACATTTAGTGGCTTCGTGGGACGTGGGGGCAGTCCTTAGCCCCCTGAGCAGGAAGTGATGGAATATAGTGGGTATTTGGACGGATAGGGTTCTCATGGTCAGCCCCCACCTTCCCCAAAAAAGAGCCCATCTGTGTTTTATTTGAATTGAGAGGGAGCCCACTGCAATAAGCCTGCGGTGGGAGGTGGTGGCGCCACCCAGTGGTCGGCTGCAGAACTGCAAGAAAAACGGTCAGTTTTTGACCGCTTGTAGCACAGCCACCGTGGGGTGCAGCCGCTCGGGGACACCTCTAGTTGTCTCTTGTGGACCTACCGGTTGACGCAGAAGTGCGCTGCACGTTGGCCAAAAGCATCTAGGGGGCGTCGTGCAGCGATCACGAAACAGCGTCCACAGAGCTACCTAATAAGCACTCCGAAGACCTCATGGCCTTACTGGTTGTAATGGACTCCCTAGAAATCAAACATGGAGATATAGGGGTCTTCGAAAGATTTGCACTACAAATTCAATCACTGGTGGGCATGTTGAAGACCTAGGGCCCTGACGGTGATGTCGAGTTAAGATGTGTCTCACACGTGGCACAACTGCTCACAAAACTTCTGACAGACTTGAGAGTGAACTTCCATCATCAGATTTTTCATTGGTTCAACGCACATCCTGCTCAATTTAGCAAAGTGGCTCCGATATGAGTCATGGTGTCAAGCTTATGACATCTACGCTGATACTAAGGTCCATGGGCAGCCAGGCTATGGAACCAATTGACAGCAGGGTTAATTATCTGCTACCGTACTGCATGGGGTAGAGAGTTCTTCAGTTGACAAAGCCCCTAAATGACAGAGTTGTAACCCAGAAAAGGGGAAAGGCACAGCCATACTGCCCATATTGTGAGTGTTCGGAACACTTCTTGAACAAGTGCTCAGGCATTCAAAAGCTCACAAAGTAGGAAGTGATCGATTGGGTTAGGACAAATAAGAGATGCTGGAGATGTGGGAGGTCTCACCATTTGGCAAAGTGTGACCTTAAGGGACTCTGTAATTTGTGCCAAGGAAAGCACTTAAAAGTTCTCCATAATGTGAACACACACCTTGCAGTTGAGCCACACAAGGAAGGGAGCTAGCTAGTGAATACCAGTGCCGATGTTCTTTATCTAGATCGCCCTGTAGCCTCCTCCCGCATCTTGTTAAAGGTTATTAGGGTGCTCCTTCATAATGAGCATCGTACTTTAGACACATACGCAGTCTTGGATGATGGATCAGAGCATACTATGCTCCTTCCAGAAGCAGAACAGCTTGGCTTAGGGGGAGACCTGAGGAGCTTGTTATCTGTACAATACGGCAGGATGTTAAAACTTTGAAGGGATCATCTGTTTCTTTCTGCATCTCTTCCGCAGCACATCCCAGGAAAGTTTGCAGATCATGGTAGCCTTCACATCACAGCTTCTGAGTTTAGCATTTAACTCATATCCCCTCGCTAGTTTGCAGAGAAGGTACCTACACCTGGTGGGCCTCCCTCTAGATTCGTCTGAGCAGGTTAAGCCACTTGTACTGATCGGGGTTGATCACCCTCACCTACATACCCCTATCAAGCCAGTAAGATTCGCACGAGACTGGTTTGGATGTTCCAGGGCCCAGCTCACTTTGTCCAGTGGATGGCAGGCCCACGGCAATGCCTCTTTACGACTGTTTCACCGCAGATTACAGAGCTTATGAGCAATGTTGAGAAGTCTGTCTTCTGTGGCATCGTGAGTAATGTTGACTTTTCAGGATGTCCACAGCACAGCCAACACACATCCTGGAAGGAATTGGTAGAGGCCACAGTGCAAGAGCTACAGGGGGTGGCAGATCGTGGTATCCCCCCCATGGCCTCTGACTATCAGCAGGCAGAACTTATGATATTCAAGAGGATCCAGCAAAACAGTTTCCCTGAAAAGTTGTGCCTTCTCTGTGCAGGCAAGCCAGTGCCAAACAGCAGCCGTTTACTTGTCCCCAGAGTTGGACCCAAAGGAAGGTCTCATACTGGTTGGAAATGGATTTCATCAAGCAGAAGCACTTGATCCTGCTTTCAGGCACCCAATTGTCTTATATCCTGGTCATCCCACGACCTGACTTCTCACACAGGATTACGACACTCACCTTTGTCACCCTGGACCAGAGCCCATATATGCAGAGATACGCCGCACCTTTTGAGTCTTACGTGGGAGAGAGGCAATCCGCCGAGTTCAACACCATTGTAAGGAGTGTCAAAGATGGAAAGCCAGGCCTACAGTTCCCAAGATGGCAGACTTACCAGTAGCATGGCTACGCCTATATAAACCGCCATTCTATTCCCTGGGCGTCGACTGCTTTGGACATTTTCAAGTCAAGTTGGGGTGCCGCGAGGTGGGGAATCATCTGTAAATGCCTAACCACACGGGCGGTACATTTGGACCTTTTGCACCGTATGGACACTGACTCATTCTTAATGAGCCTCAGAAGGTTTAGCACCCAAAGAGGTTCTCCAGTCAAACTATACTCAGACTGAGGCATGAATTTCAAGGCTGGTGAGAAAGAGCTTTGTGAGGACTTTGACAGCATGTCATCAGAGCTCCAGCAGCTCCTATCAAAGCAAAAGATTGCCTTCCATTTCAACCCCCTGGCAGCTCCCCATTTTGGCAGGATCTGGGAGCTGAAGATAATTGAAATCAAATTGGCTCTGTATACAGTGAATGGAGCCCAGCCAGTCTTAGCAGAGGTGCTCGATACGGTCTTGCTGGAAGTGGAAGCCATTTTGAATGTGAAACCACTAGGTTATACCTCATCCAACATAATGGATTTGGATGCAGTGACGCCAGATGTCCTCTTGATGGGACGGCTCAATGGAGCTTTAACCCAAGTAGTGTACCCTAAGAGTGAAGGACTGAGCAGGAAAAAATAGTGGTGTTGTCAAGTGCTAGCGGACCACTTTTGGTCTAGGTTCATAAGGAACTACTTACCAACTCTGCACTATCGGCAGAAGTGGCATATCAGTACAGCCAAACTTGCAGTTGTCTCTGTCTTCCTGTTAATGGATCCCAAACTGCCTAGGGCTCTTTGGCCTATCGGAAAGGTCATCAGAGTTCAACCGAGTGCTTATGGTCATGAGGTGAGGTCAGCCGATGTCCGTATTAAGGGAAAGGTCTACACCAGACCGGTAGCCCATCTCATTGTTCTTTCAGCCATCATAGACTCAGAAGTGGATAAGGATAGTGCTCTAGTGCCTTCAGAGGACACTCAGTAATGAGCCTTTCTAATGTACAAAGTGCCTGCAATTTGGGGGTGACTGTGCAAAAGACCCTTTATTAATAACAATTCATCCCTGTCTACTGGGCACAATCGCACTGCCAAGAGAACTTTTATTCTGACAGCGAGTTCTGTGTGGGCAGAAATACATGAGTGCTCAGCGGATTGAGTTATTGTGATTGACAGTGGCGCTGTGTGTTCAGTCAAGACCGATCTTGCTTGATTCAGCGGCAAACATTGAGAGTATTTAAGCCTCCTCACCCTGTCACTGACATTATGTTCTCTTGGAGGGTTTAAGAGTTGTGTGCATCCAGAGAGAAAGTGAGTAATGTAGGGCCTTGGCCCACTTAAAATGGCAGCAGAGACCGCATGGCCCTTTGTTCTATGATCAAAAGGAGAGACATTGAACTCAGTTTCCCAGGATCCTTCACAAATTCACAACTGGATGCGAAGTCCCGCCCATGGACCCAATCTCAAATGCCATTGGTCGAGCGGCCTACGACCGATGATGTCATCTCGTCAACAAAACCCGCGGACAGATGAATTTCGGCCTCTCTGTGCTAAGCTCTGCCTGGCTCTTAAGGGACATCTGTACTGTGCACGTACTGAAGGAGTTTTCCCTCTGTTTGGACTGAGAGCAAAAAGACCACGTTTTTCTAACCTCACCATTTGGCCACGGTAGAGTAAGATTAACTTAGCTTTGTTCAAGTCTTATAGTATACTTATATCAACCAGTTCAGTTTCACTGTAAAGCAACAGTGAATTTATTTGGAAAAAACGGAAAAATGAAAGGTTTCCCTTCTCCCTCTTTTTCATTCAACGTTGACTACTTTCTGCATTCTTCTCCATCGCTGGATCCGAAGAATAAAGCAGAGATGCGTCTTTTCACTGACGAGCGTAAGACAAGGAACCATCCAGACCGTTTCTCCTGACTGCTCAATGCAACAGGAATTCCAACAGACAAACCTACTGAAATCACACAGGATTTCCCAAGTAAGGCTTGATATCTGGGCAGATTTAGTTTAGAAACTGTGATTTTTCTTGTGAATCTAAATCGTATTTTTGATTCTAAATGCTGATGTTTTGAGTATATTTGTATGTTAAACTCTGCTCGCTGCTTCGAGTTGGGAGATTTGTTTTAGTTTCTTTTGGGGTTACGTTTGTTTTGTTGAGTGATTTGAACTAGTAATTCAGTCCCGCTGTTACGAGCGGTTACCCTTAACTAAACTGCATGCATTTTTCCTCTCTCTCGCTCTCATTCTCTCTCTCTCACTGATATTCATTGAGTGAGCGGCGCCTCGGTTTGTGTTCAACTCAGGCTGGTGAACAAAATTCTCCCACCTGTTTCGTCAGTTCCTTTGTGTGTCCGCTCATTTCCATCCGCACGTCATATCAGCTCCATTTTGGACTTAACCCTCCATTTTGAACCTGATCCTCCATTTTGATTCCTTTGTTACCACACCTGGACACACACACACACACACACACACACACACACACTAACATATAGCTCCACTGTTTGTTTAGGATTTCCTTGATTTTATTTTTGGATTATATTCGGATAGTATTGACTGTGTTCACTGGCTGGCGAACCAAATTCTCCCGCCTGTTCCGTCAGTTCCTTTGTGTGTCCGCTCATTTCCATCCGCACGTCGTATCAGCTCCATTTTGGACTTAACCCTCCATTTTGAACCTGATCCTCCATTTTGATTCCTTTGTTACCACACCTGGACACACACACACACACACACACACACTAGCATATAGCTCCACTGTTAGCTTAGGATATCCTTGATTTTATTTTTGGATTATATTCGGATAGTATTGGCTGTGTTCACTAATGCTTGATTATAATAAATATTGTTATATTATAATAAGTACTCCTGTTTGTTTTTGTTTGAATATTGTGTTGAAGCCAACCTCTGCCACCTGAAGAACTCCCAAGTTACCTCAGAGTACTATTATGTTATTGGTGTTAGAAACTAACTGCAACTAGATTACTATTAGATTTGTATACCAATAATTTTTCCAACTAGTTTTTCCCCTTTTTGATTATTTTGATTAACAATTAAGATACTCAACCTACATGGTAGATTTTGTTTTATGAGACTCAATCAGTAACTTGCTATCGTTTTTCTCTTTTCAAAGAGTGGTGCCCCGAGAATAGAGTTTAATGAATTAAATTCTATTTAATTACTATTTAGTTATTTAATTGTTATTTGATTATTCCATAATTAATAACAATTAATTATTGATTATTTCTGGAGAATAGTTTAATGAGTTAAATTCTATTTAATTACTATTTAGTTATTTAATTGTTATTTGATTATTCCATAATTAATAACAATTAATTATTGATTATTTCTGGAGAATAGTTTAATGAGTTAAATTCTATTGAATTACTATTTAGTTATTTAATTGTTATTTGATTATTCCATAATTAATAACAATTATTGATTATTTCTGATAGTAAAACTGATTTAAACAACCAGTAGCACCTACAGTAACATTCACTTCTGACAAAGTGAATTGAGTTATATTTCTGACAGTGTTACAAGTGAGCTAATGTCTAGTTCTCTAGCCAGTGGACACTAATATCAGCAGTTCTTAAAATCTTTATTCACTATACTGTTGTTAGTATTGAGTTAAGCAAGTTATTGTACTGTTTGCTGTCATGTTTTCTATTCACACTGACAAGTGTTAGAGATGTTTACACTAGTGCTGTCAAAAGTACCAGTACTTCGGTACCAAGTCGATACTAAAATAAAAAAGATGTAATGATACCAGTGTTTCTGCAGTACTGGTAGTACTCTATCCGGTACCAGCACGCAGCATAACTGACACACGGCTGCTTTAAAATGTTCACATGCTTATTTTCTGTTACTCCTTGTACACTGAAATGGACAATTTATTAAATTAAAATCGTCATATGTCTTAGTGTGATTTATTAAACCGCTAAAGGCTGCAATCTTACTGTGGAAGAGCTGCGCACTTTAAATAAATCCGACCGCTAATCCACTAGAAACTTCACAGACATTGAGAATCATTCACATTGTATGAGATGACAGAGCACTTATCCATTGTGAACCACACAGCACATGTAAAATATATATATTTATATAATTAAAATCACAGCATTTACGCTTTAATCTCAGCTCAGCTTTATTTATATCGCATTTAAAACAACAGAGTTGACTTCACAGTTATACAATTTAAAACATAGCATTTCAAAATTACCACATACACAAACACTCCAAAACTGTGTCCTACATTTTATTTGTCAGACTTAAAGGCCAGTGGAAAGAGATTTACATTTTAAAAGTCTTCAGTGATCACACTGGGGTGTGACAGGAACTGTTTATCTGGAAAAGTGAAGCATCTGGCAAAAAACACACATCATAATAAAAGCACGATTCAAAATAAAATCTAGATGCCTGAAATTGAAGAAATTGAATAAAAATGTATTATAACTGTATAGTAAAATGTAATATTCACTGTAATAATAATAATCATTATTATTATTATTATTATTATTATTATTATAAAATATCATAAGACAGCTGTTAAATAAAAGTTTGGCAAAAAAAAAAAAAAATGCAATGACATGTTGAAAAGGTCTATTTTTACTTGTTAAAAATTTTAAGAATGTATTGATAAGACACCATTTTGATGATTAAATAAAATTTAAACTTTTAAAAAATGTTCTGGAAAATAATAATTATTAAACTATAATTATTAAAATAATTATTAAATAATTAAACTGGTGTGTTCAATAGCACATTATAATATTAGCATATTTTTGCTGTGGTATCGAAATTGGTATTGAGAACCATTAAATTTCACACTGAAATTTTGGTACTGTAATAACACTAGTTTATACTGTCATCTAAATGTGGATGTTATTATGAAGAGCCAGTGGTTTAGTACTGACATCTGTGTTGTATTGCTTATATTATGCAGATATGATTGTGGTGGTGTAGAAAAGTAAGCGGGTATTTTTAAAAGACATGCCTTCATTTCTTTGTTTCAGACCACACCTTCATAGACAAATATACACACTCAACCAGATTTAGTCAAAGAGATCTGCACCAACATTCAGCATTTTATTGAAGAGCATTCAGTGTTGTACTCAGATTCAGCCTGGCTTCACATGTTATGGAAATACCATCTATACACATTTGTATCAATAAACCTGTTTCACGTTATTCCTCCTCTTGCTTTGGTGTTCTAACCAACATCCCCAGCCCAATTCAGTATACCTAAATGCAATAGCTCCTTGCTGTCCCACTTGGTCTCAGCTACAGTATGCGGTTTCGAACGCGGCAGCATTTCAAGCTCTATTGTGTGTTTGTGGTGTGTCCGTCAGTGTAATGCCTCCGGGCGAACACATCACAAAGGTTCTGCCCTCCCATGAAGTGTTGATTAATGCTGTATTAACGCTAAATGTGTTCATCGCGATTAAGAAAAGCGCATTAACGGCAACAGCGCACATACATTTACAGTATATATTTATATAAACTGAGATTTTGTTCTTATTTGAAGAATGAAGAATTTGATTTTTCTGACAATTTGTAAGTGTGACTAAAAAAGAGCAATGTCCCAAATGGGAACAAAAATGATTTACTGAATTTGAAAGAAATACAGTAGAGGCAAATGTCCAAATCAAAGGAAAAACAGAGCATTGGCTTACCCATAGACTTCAGCATACATCTTAATACATGCTTATATCATTCACAGCATTTTATACATTTAAGTACTTGCTTAAATACTCAAAGCTTTTTATGCATTTAACACATGCTTAAATCACTCATAGTATTTTATTTATTTTTAACCAGGCTTTATGATGTATTGCAGTTTAAAACAATAGAATTCTCATTACACATGTTCTCACATTTAATGTGTATTACAATAATTCACAACTGGAAAACATTAAATAAGATATGGTTTATACTAAATTTACATACCCAGTTCTTGCATGTGTACACAAACGTGGTCAAACTCCACACATGCAATCCATATGCATCCTTCAAAAATAACCCATAACAAACACTAAAATTTTAACATATGACTCTTGTGAACACATACTTAATGCACTTTAACAAAATTTTGTGTAGAATTTTATGTTTACCCAAAGAATTATCAACTGAACAACAAAACTCTTGCATAATGCATATCTCACGCTTCCAACACGAGAGTGTGCCAGAAAGCAGGTGTCACAAATTCCAGTTTCACAAAACTCCGGTCTTAACCCTCTGGGGTCTGGGGGTGTTTTTGGGCCCTGGAGAAGTTTTGACATGCCTTGACATTTGTGCTTTTTTTCAGTTGCTTAAAAACATATTAATGGCTAAAGTCTGATAACAATGTATTCAGCCCAAACTGGGCTACAATAATATGTGAACAACATGTATGTACATGTTTGTATTTTTGAGAAAATAATGTTTATGCATGTTTTTTTAAAAAAACAAAAATTCACTGAAATAAGGCCATATAACACATACTAAACATTTGTTCACAAGACTTTTGAGAACTGGATCTTGTAGCTGTAACGTGTGCTGGCACTGCTGGCAATGGCAATGATGATGACGTGAAGATGAAGAACCCAAGTGCAGTTTATTTACAAATGTGATAACCAATAACCCTAACTACAAACGTGAAACATAAAATAAACATGAACTTGACTATGGCTAAAAACTTGGCTTGACATAAACGTGGCCTGACATAAACATCTACACTCACATTCAATACTTGACAACTAGACAATGCAAACATGAGGGCTTAAATACAAGACATGGGAGAACATAAACCAATGAACAAACAGAACTCATAACAAGCTAATTAAACAATAAACCAATGAAAACATGACACATGAACATGGAGGGAAAACAGAAATCACATGACAAGGGGAACAGGAACTAAACATTTCAAAATAAAAGACAAGAATCAACAAAATACACATGACAGTAGCCTAGAGGTTTTGCTACAAAATGATGTGAAAAACATCCTGATCACTCATTCATACAAAACAATATAGATATTTAACTTTTGTAAGACACTTTTAGTGTTAGAAAGGCCATATGCGAGGAGGCGTGGATGATCATGAATATCGATGTGATTCACACCTGAGGAGACAAAGACCCCTCCCCTGAGAGAGAATGTGAGGAGACTTAATGATTGAATGTATTGTTTGTAGCTTATTCACAAAATCAAGTTTAAGTTAAAAGTAGTCTGACTATATATTTTCTTTACATAAAGACTTTACTTAAAAACTTTAGACCTACACTACCATTTAAAAGTTTTAGATCTGTAAGATTTTTTAAATGTTTTTAAAAGAAGTCTCTTCTGCTCACCAAGGCTGCATTTATTTGATCCAAAATACAGCAAAAGCAGTGATATTGTGAAATATTTTTACAATTTAAAATAACTGTTTTCTATTTGAATATATTGTAAAATGCAATTTATTACTGTGATCAAAGCTGAATTTTCAGCATCATTACTGCAGTCTTCAGTGTCACATGATCCTTCAGAAATCATTCTAATATGCTGATTTTCTAATATGGGCATATTTACAGCACATTTTACACATTTACACCCAAACAGATATTTGCAAGCACAAGCTTCATTGATGATAATGAGGCAGCATAAACACTAGTTAAAATATAATCTAAACATTCATATTATTTTTTTATCATATTACATATCATATTTATATCATACAGCATACAATTTAAATACCTGCTTTAGCCGAAACAACATTTAAATGTAACTAAAACTTGCCTATTAGGACATATTTCAAATTTCAATACTCTGAATCCTGGCTGGCAAGTCTGGAAATAGTCCAACTAGTAAAATATTTACATGTTTATATAAAATAGCATGTCAGCTAATGTACGTAAAACTAAATGACTTACTCATCCGAAATTGTATATTCGGCTGGATCAAGTCGCTCTTCAAATGCAAACGTTCATTTTCGGATTCCCGCTCTTCTTCTGAGGAAAATGTGAACTCTTCATCACTATCCAGGAGCTTCCTCACCTGTGTAGCGTGCCATCTTCCAAACGCGCAGAAAAGTGAATGAACTTGATGCTTTTTAAGGCATTGTTGGGGTCGTTTACCATTTGCATTGATCGCCTCAGCACATTACCGTATGAATAGCACCCTCTGCCCGTGGGTGTGATCACATTAGCGATAATGAGCTGAGCCAGGAGAAACTGCACATCACTTTGTTTCATACAGATTACATTGCATGAGAATATTTGTTTTAAATTTGAATTGTTTATTTAAAAGTAGACATTTTAAGCTTTCTTTAGACATATGTTTCATGTTTGTCTGATAAGTATTCGCAGAGTTTCAGTTCATTTTTGTGACGTGTTTCAGAAAGATGCTCACAGAGACAGAGACGGCTGAAAGCGCACCCTGTTTATTTTCTTTATTTTACAAAAGCACAAGGTTTTGTTGTTATTGTGAGTGTACACAAATAAAAGTAGACCCTTTATAGTCTCTAATGATGTCTTACACTTATCTGTATACCAAAAAATGACGGAGTATTTTAAGTTGTTTCCGCTGTTATGAGGAAAAAAATCCAGCAGGACATTCCGGCACGTCCGTCGACCCCAGAGGGTTAAAGAGGCCATGCCCAATTTTTTTCACTTGGCTACATTGTTATTATTTGGTTTTAAATGTTAAAATAAATATCTGTTTTAATACCATTAAAAGTTCATGTTACCACCCTTAATCCACACAGTGCTGTATTACATGTCATATCGTGCATAAATTAAACTTGAATCCCTCTACCTAGTCTATATGGAGCTGAGGTGTGATAAAGTATGACATGCGAATGTTGATCTATCTTGTCATCGTCCACCTTTCCCCTGATCTTGAAATAGACCCCTGGGTCGAGCCCTTTAATATCACCATCTTGATTAGAAGAGGTCAGGGTTCATCATAAGGTCTATAAGCCTTTTACTGAATTTATAAATGATTAAATTAGCTCCCAAGGTCAACAGATTAGAAAAAAAGAGGTAACGGTTCAGAAAAGAAAAAGATAAAGAGAATCATTGAATTTACCTGAAGCTTAAAAAAGCCAGAGTCCCTTATGATTTGTTCCAGCTATAACCGGCAAAGTGGTGCTAGACTGCCTCTGAGGCCCTGGGGCCAAACAGATGTGGGAAAGGACATGTTTCGATTGTTTTTCTCTGACCTGTTATGATTCGGAGCTGCGAGCAATCACTCTTCAGCTAGTATTATTTTCTCATTTCATTTTTAAACTGCCTTTGCCTGCTCCCTGCGGTAATTAAAATAAAATGATCTGAAGTGTGGGTGATTGTGCATTGCTCGCTCCCTTTCTCTCTCTGTTTATAGATTAGGGAAAAATACAGTAAAGATCAATGCCAAAGAGAAAATTACAAATCCATACAAGCTCTTGCAGCAAGAAATGTGAAGACAAATAACAGTGTCTTTTGGGGAAAAGTAAAATGATTTTGGTGAAGTGATGCTTAACATGTGCATCCATGTACATTAATGTGTTTTATTGCCACATAACGGACACTTGATCGTTTTTACATGAGAACTAAAACATTTATTTACTAAACAGTGAATTTATTTACTAAACAGTGAATTTTTACCTATATTGTGTACAGTATTTCATCACAATTTCATTGGAATTTTGTTTAAAAGAGGTACATTACCCAGAGCATTATAACTAGGCTTATATTGAGATATGTTGTGCAGCCGAGGTCACTTTCACCATTTACATTTTTTTTAATTTAGGTGCCTGGATTGTTGTGGTGGAGAGATGCTGTACAGTTAAAAAACAAAGAAAGAAAAAAGAAAGAGAGCGATCATGGTAGTCTGCATCCTTCACAACCTAGCATCCAGCCTGTAAGATCTAAAATTAGACCATGCAAATTGCACCCAGCACTTAATTTTTGGCCATTATCTGATATGCATAATTTTGTTAGTGAATCAAGTGCTTACAATGTAGACAGTGTGTGCAAATAAACAATGCTATCAGATGCTATTAATACTTTCTTTTTGAATTATCCTAAAAATATTACTACAGACACTACATTTTTAAAAGAGATGGTCCCACTTCATGTAAGGTGTCTTTAACTACTATGTACTTATTATGTACATATATGTTGTTGCATTGTACTTAAAGTACCTGCATTTAGACTTGCCATGATATCATAATTTTCACACTGGTACGGTGTTCACATTCAAATCGACTAACATCAGTATTACCGCTGGTTGGACGCTAAGTGGTACTATGGGGTAATTTTCGTTTAGCAATAGCCTACAAAATAACGCAAGGCAGTTTGATTTCAATCTTTTAATGTTATTTTTTATTTATTTTAACTAAATTCAAATGAAACTGAAATAAATTAAGTGCAATTAAAATGTGTGTTGTTCATCTTTTTGAAAGATGGCTTTTCAGCTTGTTGTGAAGGGCAACATCCCTTTGGCAAAGAACCTATTTCATCCGTGCATTCTCTCCATCATGGGCTACCGGTCGGGTATTTCATTGTCCAGGCAAATACATCACATATTGTGGGTTGTTGCAGGTTTAATGTTGGTGTTGTATTACCTTTCATCCCAGGATCCAGTTTAGCTGCTTTGGAAGGGTAATGACTTTGAATTTGTGTGAATAAATTAGTTTTGTTCCCTCCTAGGGTTGGGTGATATGCAAGAAATATGTTCACGATATTTTTTATTTAAAAAATATATACATCACAATGTCCAAGTACATCGTCAGCCCCCCGGCTGAGGGATCAGTGAATATTATTGCTTTAGTGATTTTGCATTGAAAATTAGTCATTTATTTTAAAAAAACAAAAAACTTAACCAAAGACATTTCTAAATTGAAATTGCACTTCAAACTAAACAAAAAGCTATTAAAATAACAAAGTGGTGAAGAAATAAAAAGAAAAGAAAAAAAAACCCCTATATAACCACCTTTCCATTTACCGTCACGCAAGTATCCATCTATGACAACAGGTGGAAAAATACTAATGCAAATTAAGATCTAAAAACAATTATAAATGTAAACATAATAATTATAATGATGATGATAATCACTGAAATATAAATCATGGTATGAGGTGAACGTGTTTTTGTATTATTTTATGATTTAATCACAGATGTATAGGATATACAGCTCTAGCAAAAATTAAGAAACCACTCCAAATGTTAGTTCCTTTGGATTTACTATTTATAAGTATGTGTTTGAGTAAAATGAACATTTTTGTTTTATTCTATATACTACTGACAAAATTTCTCCCAAATTCCAAATAAAAATATTGTCATTTAGAGCAATTATTTGCAGAAAATGGCAACTGGACTAAATAACAAGAGAGGTAAGGGAGCGATGTGAGAGCCCTGTCGACTCAAATAGCTCCAATCCTGATATGTTTGGGCCACAGCCCCTAACACACATGCATACACACAAACATCCGCACAGTCACATACAGACACACTTGCTCGCAAACAAATATATGGTTTCGTGGGATACAGGAACTGAGACAGAGGCTCAGATTTGGTGAGCCAACCAATGTTTCTCACACTGTGTTGTGCATTCAAACAAATTACCTTCAGTGCCAGTGTTGAAATGACACACATCAACTTTATCCAATCAAATCCAGTGATGACCACCATAGAGGAAAACAATGTTTACTAAAGCCCAGTTTGTTGGGCCTGAAGATGTTAGGGAAATTTGTGTTTCACATACATACTTTGTGATTTTAAGCCATTCTAAATCAAATAGGCCTACAGTATGTCTGTGTTTTTCTCACACAACATTGGGGAAAATTTTGAAGCATATTATCAACTGTTCTACGGCTAACTCGGGGGTCCTCTCAGAAATCTAATCCTGTCCGGTGTCATGAAGAATTGAATCACCCCATGAAATCCTATCCCCCTAGCAATTTCCTTAGTTTAAATAAGTTTTGGTGGTATTCTATTATGTGACTGATAGTAAATCATACAATATCGCTTGAAGATTTATGTAGTCTTAATCATGAAAATACATTAATGTAGTGAACTCTACGTATGACATATCACATGATATAACCAAAGCAATACAAAGTTCAAATTCATCCTTTCTCTTTGAGTTTCCCATTTAGCATGCTAACTGATTAGCCTACTATGGTAACATAACATCATGCATTATCAACAGTCCAATTATCCTGCTAAGGTAACTAATTCTATGCATAAGTAGTTTCAAGTTTTATTGGTCAAATACATAACCGTACACAGTATTGTAGTGAAATTCTTGGTACGACTTTTCTCCCCACAGTTTACGATAAAATGGAGAAAGAATAAATATACTCTATGTACAAAGTATGCATATGAATATGATATAGTGCATAATGACAGATGTAGAGGTGGTAGCAGCAACAGTTTGACTGGCAATATGTACATTGTGCAAGGTAAAGTGCAGTTGTGCAGTAATGTTGACCTGCAACAGGCTGATGTTATAGAGGTGAAGTTGTAGATGTATAATAATTATATATAATAATATAATGCAGAGAGTAATATTGCTTCAAGCGTGTGGTGTTGAATAGTGAATCTAGTCCTGGTGTTGTCCTTGGTTCAGGACACGGATGGCCTGGGGAAAAGAAGCTCCTTCTCATTCTCTCTGTTTTGGCCATCAGGGAGTGGAAGCGTTTCCCTGACTGCAACAAAGAGAAGAGTCCATTATTTGGTCCAGCATCGTTTGCTGTAGATGGACTGCAGGTCAGGGAGTTTGATGTGGGTGATGCACTCATTTGATCGCACCACTCTTTGTAGAGTCAGTCTATCTTGTTTTGTGCAGTTTCCAAACCAGGCTGTGATGTTTCCTGTCAGGATGCTCTCAATGGTGCAGGTGTAAAAGTTTTTTTAGCACCATAGAGGACAGTTTAAAGTCCTTTAAGCACCTGAGGTGGTAAAGACGCTGACGGGCCTTCTTCACCATGGTGTTAATGTGGCAGGTCCATGACAGATCCTGTGAGATGTGTATGCCAAGATAACGGAAACTGTCCACTCTCTCCACTGTGGCCCTGTTGTAATGGGGTGGTAATTCCTCGCCTTCTTTGTGCTGAAGTCCACTATCAGCTCCTTTGTCTTGCTGACATTCAAAAGGAGGTTGTTCTCATGGCACCAGTCCTCCAGGCCTTTGATCTCCTGCAGATAGGCCCTCAGAGATCAGAGATCAGGCCCACCACAACAGAGTCGTCAGCAAACTTGACAATGGTGGTGGAGTTGGAAGTGGCCACACAGTCATAAGTGTACAATAAGTACAGTAGGGGGCTTAGAACACAACCCTTGGGGGCTCCAGTCTCTTCGGGACACCAACAATGATGGACTGTTTAAAGCTGTGTTAATGCTCTCCGCATACAAGCAGCCATTATCACGATTGGTGCTGTCAGCACTGTTAGCGCAGTAAACTGCAGCCTCGAAGTGAGCATAATTTTGGGGGATGGTGTTTTACAGTCTGTTATCATTCTCAGTCCCTGCCACAGACTTCTAGAGCCACCCTGTTGAAATTTTGACTTCAATTTCTTCCCGTAGTGCCGCTTTGCCTCCCTCACTGCTCTTCTTGTGTTGTAAGACGCGATTTTGTAATTGTCCATGTTCCCAGTGGCGAGCCCCACTTTATAGGCAGCAGTGCAGGATGACAGAGCATCGCGGATGGATTTATTCACCCATGGCTTCTGGTTGGGAAACATCCTGATGGTGGTTTTGCAGACTGCATCATCTACCAGTTTCCCAATCAGTCCCATGACTGCTTCCGTAAACACTTTGATGTCATCAGAGCTGTGCCAGAACATGTCCCAATCTACATCATCTAGAGCATCTTACAGAGTGGCCACTGATTGGTCCGTCCAGCGCACAACCTCCCTCTGAACCAGAGCTTCTTATTTCAGCCTTTGTTTGTATTTAGGTACAAGGAAGATGGCAACATGGTCCGATTTCCCAAACGGTGGTAGAGACTGTGCTTTGTAGCCTTCTTTAAATGGGGTGTAACAATGATCTTGAGTCCTATTGCCTCTAGTAGGACAGGTAATGTGTTGTTGGAAGTCTGGCACTGCATGTTTTTGGTTGGCGCTGTTAAAGTCCCCCATCACAATGAGCGCAGCGTCCCGGTGATGAGTCTGAAGCACAACGAGAGCCTCATTTAGTTCACATAAGGCAGTGTCCGTGTCCGCCTGAGGTGGTATATAAACGGCACTTACTATGATCGAGGTGAATACTCGAGGAGGGTAGAAAGGGCGACATTTGATGGTCAGAAGCTCCAGGTTGGGTGTGTAGGAATGGGTGAGAGGAACAATGCTCGTGCTGTCGCACCAGCTGTTGTTAACCATCAGACATACACCACCTCCCTTTGACTTCCCTGATTCCATTGTTCTGTCCATGCGAAAAACCGAAAAGAACTCGGCCGGCTGGATGGCATGGTCCAGAATAGCTGGATTCAGCCATATCTCAGTGAAGAGGTTGCAGTCTCTAAGATCCCTTTGGAACTTAACCCTGGCTCTGAGGTCGTCCAGCTTGTTCTCCAGTGACTGAACATTGGCCAGCAGAATACTAAGCAGAAGAGAAAAATGGTGCATAGTAAGGATGTCTTCAAAAATAATGACATAAATAGTTCCCCTTCTGTCACTCACTCGACGTTGTGTCGATGTAGTGACACTAGGGGTCACTCTTGAGAGCTCAGAACACCTCAGATCTTTGAGAAAAGGCCAATGAGAATTGGCGAGTGGAATTTGCATGCCACTCCCCCGGACATACGGGTATAAAAGGAGCTGGCTCGCAACCACTTATTCAGATTTTTTCTTCAGAGCTGAGCGGTTGTACTATCAGTGAGCTGAATACTACTGCTGTTCCATTCACCTCTTAAGAAGCGTATGCTGTTGGATATACGGCACATTTCCAGTGGCTTTCTCTCCTTCTGCATGATGAGTGCAGATTTCGCCCCTGGGCCCTTCGACAGCACTAAAAGAGTGTGTATTCCTGCTAAAGAGTATATTTGCTCTATTAGAGCACACACATTGACATTGAACATCTTTTTAAAGAAGCGTCTGTGTGATTCCTGGATGTGGTCGCTATCTCTCCACTTCCGACAGCCACAGGCACTGCCTTACGTGTGTGGGCAGCGATCACACTGAGGCAGCATTCGTGGATGGTTCATGTTCTCATTGCAAGAATATGACCATGGCAACGTTGCGGTCGCGGCTTTCCTTCTTCCAGGTGAAAGCCACTATAGCCGCCCCCCGTGCCTCGCCTTTTACCTCTGGGTACGAAGCCGGCCCGGCTGGTGCTGGAGGCAATTTGGGGGCTTCAATGTGCGCGGCTCCGCCGGGTAAATCCCCGCGGACCGCCCATTCCCCAGCACGCTTGTTTGCTGGTGATACTGGCAATGTCAGTACTGGCGATGTACTGAGGACTCGACAGGGCTGCCACTGAGGCTGACGGCGAGATGACCACCAAGCTTGCCCGGGCCGCTACGTGTGTTGGGTTGGAATGGAACCTTCCACCCTCCCCTGAGCCCTCGCGGCTAGATGATTGGTTCCTGGGTTCGGGGCACCACTCACAGCCACGCCCCCCCGGTCCCTTTCTTCCTGGAAGTGTACGACGAGCTGACAAGGTCGTGTAGGGCACCTTTTTCTGCCAGAAACTGACCTCCCAGCTCGTCCGCTCTCACTACCCTCGATGGCGGGGTGGCCCATGGGTATACGGAGGTCCCTCAGGTGGATAAGGCCATTACGGTGTACCTGTGCCCGCAAAGCACAGCAACCTGGCGGGATCACCTGGCACTCCCTTCCAAGGCCTGTAAGACGACGTCGTCTCTGACGGCCAAAGCCTACAGTGCCTCTGGTCAGGCTGCCTCTGCCCTGCATGCCATGGCCCTCCTGCAAGTATACCAGGCCAAGGCACTAAAGGAACTGCAAGTGGGTTGTCCTGATCCTGATGTGATGCAGGAGCTGCTCTCGGCGACCGTCTTCACCCTCCGGGCGACGAAGGTCATGGCGCGAACACTCGGGCAGGCGAAGTCCACCCTCGTGGTCCAGGAACGCCACCTGTGGCTGAATCTGGTTGAGATGAGGGACGCAGACAAGGTTCACTTTCTCAACACCCCCATCTCCCAGATCGGCCTATTCGGCGACACCGTCGAGGCCTTTTTCTAAGGGCAGGAGTTCCCCTATAGCAAGTGTTCAGGCGTGTCGTCATTACAACAGATGCCTCCAAGCGAGGCTGGGGCGCCGTGTGCAATGGGCACGCAGCCGCTGGCTCCTGGACAGGACCACGACTGTGTTGGCACATCAACTGCCTCGAGTTGCTGGCAGTATTGCTCGCCCTGCAGAGGCTTTTGCCGTTCATCCGGGGCAAGCATGTGTTGATCCGAACGAACAACACAGTGACAGTATTGTATGTAAATCACCATGGCAGCTTACGCTCATGTCACATGTCGCAACTCGCCACTCACCTGCCGTCTCCTCCTATGGAGTCAGCGGCGACTGAGGTTGCTGCGGTCCACTCACATCCCGGGAAACATCATCACCACAGTGGATGCGCTGTTGCGGAAGGTGACGCTCAGGGGAGAGTGGAGACTCCAGCTGATTTGGAATCGGTTCGACAAAGCACAAGTAGACCTATTTGCCTCCCGAGAAACTTCCCACTACCCGCTCTGGTATTCTCCAACGTGAGCCCCCCTCGGCCCAGACACGCTGGCACACAGCTGGCCCCGGGGGCTGTGCAAGTATGCGTTCCCCCCAGTGAGCCTACTTGCACAGACCCTGTGCAAGGTCAGGGAAGATGAGGAGCAGGTCACCCTCGTGGCCCCGTATTGGCCCACCCAGACTTGGTTCTCAGACCTCACGCTCCTCGTGACAGCCCCTCCCTGGCGAATTCCTCTGAGGAAGGACCTTCTTTCTCAGGGAAGGGGGCACCATCTGGCACCTGCGCCCAGACCTCTGGAACCTCCACGTCTGGCCCTTGGATGGGACGCAGAAGACCTAAGTGGCCTCACACCAGCAGTGGTAGACACGATCACTCAGGCCAGAGCTTTATACCCTGAAGTGGCGTTGGTTCACGAATTGGTGTTCTTCCTGAGCTAAAGACCCTCAGAGATGCGCAGTCAGGTCAGTGCTTTCCTTCCTGCAGGAGAGGCTGGAGAAACGGCTGTCCCCCTCCACCTTGAAGGTGTATATGGCTGCCATAGCGGCACACCACGATACAGTGGACGGTAAGTCCTTAGGGAAGCATGACCTGATTATCAGGTTCCTGAGAGGCGCCCGGAGGCTGAATCCTCCTAGGCCACGCCTGTTCCCCTCATGGGATCTCTCTGTGGTCCTCCTGGGTCTTTGCGGAGCCTCCTTTGAGCCGCTAGAGTCAGTCGAGTTGAAAGCCCTCTCCTTGAAGACTGCCCTCCTGAATGTGCTCACCTCCATCAAGAGGGTCAGGGACCTGAAAGCATTCTCTGTCAGCGATACCTGCCTGGAGTTCGGTCCGGGTGACTCTCATGTAATCCTAAGACCCCGGCCGGGCTATGTGCCCAAGGTTCCCACAACCCCCTTCAGGGATCAGTTGGTGAATCTGCTAGCGCTGCCCCAGGAGGAGGCAGACCCAGCCCTGTCATTGCTGTGTCCGGTGCGTACTTTGCGCATCTACTTGGATCGCACGCAGAGCTTTAGATGCTCTGAGCAGCTGTTTGTATGCTTTGGCAGACAGTGGAAAGGGAACGCTGTCTCCAAACAGAGGCTTGCCCACTGGATCGTGGATGCCATCGCTAAGGCATACCAGGCCCAGGCCATGCCCGCCCCTTTGGGAATACGAGCACACTCCACAAGGAGTCTGGCATCCTCGTGGGCACTGGCCCATGGCACCTCTCTAGCAGACATCTGCAGGGCAGCGGCTGGGGGACACCCAATACCTTTGCAATATTTTACAATCTCCGGGTTAAGCAGGTTTTGTCCCATGTTCTGTCAGGTACGAACAGGTAAGTTCGGGAATACGGACAGCTGGCCAGGTGTATCGCTTGCGTACAGCACCTTTCCCCTCCAAAGAGGCGAAGATGTGCACTTCTTTTCCCACGTGAGTTCACGAACCCGTGAATCCTGGATGTACTTCCTCCCTAGCCCTGTGGCTCGTGAATTCAGTGGAGAAATTCACAGCTAGAACCAGTACATGTGCTAATATGCCCTTACTGAGGAAGGTGCTCCACAGGTGCCAGTTACTCCGGTAACCCCTGTGATGTATTTTCCGCAGTATGGTCTCCCTGTCGGCAGACCTGCGTCTCTCTTCGACAGAGCCCTCTCTGTCCCGGTCGCATAGTTTGTAGAGCTCCTCCCCTTTCAGGCAGGACCTACCACCGCGCCTCTTCCATGTGCGGCTCTGAGCCCACATGACGTGCTTGCCATGTTACTTCCCCTCCGGGCAGGAAGTGGTCTCCGCGGGGTCCCCTGAAAGAATAGGATAGGAAAAGAACACCTTCCCCGGCGCATATATTGAGCGTTAAAATGGCCCCAGCCGAATAACTGAATACTCTGTGGAGAGAAAACAGAGAGAGAAAAGGCTGCTTCCATACTAGATACATCTCAGACTGACATGATTTTCAGTGGGGGGCTTTGTGGGGGGCTTTGTTGGGGCCATGACATCTGTTGCAGGGCTCCCTGTTCTTCTATTCTAATCTTTTCTATTTGCAAAAGTAATGTTTGTGAGTCTAACATTTATATTTCCTATTGACACACTATAGCTGAAGATATAAATAACCATCTTAAGACAATTGCTTTTGTGAAACATCTTATGTGCCTAAGACTTTTGCACAGTACTTTATATATGAAATAAGAATGCCATGGTTACTTAGCTTTTCTTTCTTTCTTTTTTTTTTTTCTTTTTTTGATGGCCATTTTTCCTACAAAATGCCCAATCTGCATTTGAAAGAAGAAAAAATACCTTTTCCCCAAACATCATCCAAATAAATTCCATCGACGAAAAACAATGTTTATCGTACTTATTCCTAAAACATGTATACCTCACAACATTTTACACCTAAGGGGAAAATCATGCGGTGTTACAGGAAACTAATTCATACTGCGCGCAAGCCTCCTGTGGCATCTGCTGCATGGTATCCAGTTCAAAAGACATGCAGCTGTAATCAGCAGGTTATCATCATTGATTTGCATGGAGTGAAATTAGAGAGGGCCTTTTGAAGCAGTGAGCTGTCAGAGGTTGACCTCAGTCTGCTCCCTCCACCTCCAAGTTCCAATCTGCCTCAGAGACCAACCGCCTTCTTGTGTCATATCTACCCACCGTCAGCCTGATAGGAAGACGGGAGAGACAGAAAGAGGCAAAGGAAGAGAGAGAGAGAGAGCTAATGTCAGCACCGCTCGATGTTAACTCAAGCAGCCAGGACCAAACCTGCTATTTAGCTTGAGTTAAAATACGAAAAGCCTACTTTCTCTCATGTGTAATGTATTGTTACATCTTCAACACTTTAGTTTACCTGATGAGGTTGCATGCAGAGAGATGAGTGTGTGGTTATGTGTGTGCGCTAGTTGAATGGGAGGAAGATAATTAATATGCAAGCCCTGTTAGTGCTGTCATAAACACACTGTGATTTGCAAAAACAGGGCCAAGCCCTGGGTGTGTTCTGTGTAAGTGTGTATGTGTGTGTTTGTGTAAAAGAATGTTCGTAAACAGTATAACATTGCTCAGCTGTTTTGAACATCTTTTTACCCTGAATGAAGAACTTCTCCGTAATTATAGCGGCACTTAAATGCCTTTATTGCTGCTAAAAGAAAATTGTATTTTTAGTTGTAAATGATGTAGTACAATCAACAGGAATGCATATTTCATTTACTCTACACCCTAACCTAAACCCAAAACCTAACCACCAATTGAGTAAAAATGCTATATTAGAGGGAAAATGCAACTTAATTATCTTTTATGTTAAAGCGATCACTTCTTGGTTCCCACATGACCAGAACTCGAGTCTCTGAGGCTGCTCAGTAGTACAACAGGAAAATGTGTACACATTTAAATTGATGCAGACATTTTCAATGTGGGATGCTACTTGTCAGTATTTCGGCAGAATGGGTTTGACTTCAGTTTACCGGAACATATGGTAACAACATGTCAATTTCCCATTTAATCATGTTGGTCCTGAATCCTCCCTCGATCTTTATTTTTCTTTTACCGCAGTCAAGTATAGCTTCCCTGTAATGTAGCAACAGCCCATATTAGGGCTCTCAAACAACTCACACAAAAGTTGTCTGTGTTTTACATCCATCTTTCGCAATTTATTTTCCATTTTAATCTGTAATTTCTAACATTTACTCTTTTATCTGAAACTGATTAGAATTTAATCAATTCTGAAGCATTCTCCACTGTTTGGGTGTAAGACGCTAAAATACCGGACAAACTGCATCCCATATGGATTTAATATAGAATACAATTCTGTTCCATTAAAAACAGAGCAAGTCTGTATTTAACTGAATTCTGCCTTTTCTCTTTTCGTTGTTCATATACTTATGTACACATTTATACTGCACATGGCTTTCTCTTTCTCTTCCTACAGCTTGCGGTTAAATATTTACAATATACCTCTATCTCCAAGGACTGGCCCACTTGTTTCAACATGTGCTCACTTCTGACAGTAATGGGACGAGAGTGTGCATTTAGAGAACACATTGTGACTTAGTTGTGCAACGAGGACGAATCATAAGATACCAAGGCTAATGTCAGCAACTAAATGCTGCTGTTTGTCAAATGTCCCACCTAGTCCAACCTGACCAGGGCCGGTGCTGGTCAAATTGGTGCCGTACCCAAAGTTACAGTATGTGATCATCTGGGGTAATCTGCATTTAAGGAGGGGGAGTCCTGATCCTGATTTTACTGACATAAAACTTCTGTCTAAGAGAGGGTTCTGATTACGGTTTCCTTCATCCCAGGGTGATGAAGAAGAGGCCTTGTAGATGTTGTTATGGAAAAAAGTTTAGTATTTTAAAGACAAAAAAAAAAGAAAAAAAAAAAGACTCCATTAGAAATGCTAAATAAATGGGAAAGTGATGCCACTGGCTGATGTCCCTTTTGTGTGTGTTCATATTTCTCCTCTGATGCTGTTCTGCATTGCTTTCATCTTAGCTTTTCGTTTGTTCTTTAAAGGTTTTGGTGTACCACTATGTAGTAGGTCATCAGTCTCTTGAAAAAGAAGTATGCATTCCTAAATGGATACATTTGTACATTTCAGTGCATGTGTGTGTCTCTGATGTTGAAAGAGCACATTAGTGTCCCTTATAGCATTGAGTGGAATGCCAAACCAAAACATCTTTGGAACGCAAGGTGATGTTTCATGCACAGACGCTGTCCCAGTTCATGCAAATAAAACCATGAATATTTAAAAGCAATGCAAATGAGAATGCATGACAAACAAGACTTTTAGCTGGAAATTTAATTATGTGTGTAGTTGCTTGCGAATGAGTTTACTTTCTGCATCTCACACTATTTCTCTTTCTCTCCCTCTCTTTCACATTTCTCCAAGTTCTGAATGCGCCATGTTCTGAGTTTACGCAGCTTTAGAATGACAACGAAATAAACCTACACTATACTCTGGCAACCTGTAGTTGTGAGGAGCTATTTCTGGCTGATGTAACTCATAAAATTTGTTTGACGAGCACAGTGTGTTTTGCATGATATATAGTAATATAATAATAAATAATTTTTTTTTGTTAATTAAAAAATACACTATGATGAGTCACAATGTAAATTTACATAAAGTTGAGAACCACTGTCATAGACTACTGTATTGTATATGTATTATATATGTATGTGTTTAAAAGCCCAATAAGAGAAAAGGGGAATGGGACAGGAAAAGGAGACGCCAAACAAGACATTTTAAAACCATCCTCACAACAAGAGTACTGTGAATTACCTTTAACAGCGATTGAAACCAGGGAATGTTACCCCCCCTTCTCACACCATGGCCTAGTTTTCCATAAGGTCTTATGAGTCCTGACACTTCATTAGCAGAGCTCAGCTCAAGCTTTGCCCACACAGTCAAGGTCAAGACATATCTACTAAGTCATCACCCAGCCACCCCTTATTAGAGCTTTTTTCTTCTTTTTTCCCCTCTGTACTTTCTGCAGGGTGTTTCTTTTATGGTCAGCCGAAGACATGCATTGAGCTGAGATAAAGGTAATAGGTGCTATAAAAGGCTGTTACATGTCTCCACTTTTATTCTAAATAACCCTCTCACGATTAGCTTTCTTCTAATCTTGTGAACTGTCCTTACACAGGATCATTTGAATCACCTGCTTTCTAATACCACTTTGCTTATTGTAGGTGATGTCATTAGTGAAGTAACTGGAGTCACTAAAAGAGTCATAGAATGTAATTTATAAGCTTTGTACCATGATACAGTTTCACAGAGGCAGAGAAAGAGCACTAATTAAGTTAGTCTGGACACATGGGCAGGTGTCAGTGACACATTGAGGGTGGAGAAGCCATCAGAGTGCAGGGTTTGATGGCCCAAAATGCGATTTCAATATGCTATTTCGTCTGTGTGTGAGGTATCTGAGAAAGACAGAGACACATTTAGAGCCTGAAAAAAAAAAAAAAAAAAAAGCGTAAATATTATTTCATGTAAAAAAGTGCGTGGGGAAATCTTGTTCACATCAATATCGATAAGATGAATACTGTCTACCGGAAAGAGCTCCGAAATATAAGGCTCAGTCAATGCATTCTAATATAAAACATTTCAAATCACTTATGGCATTGTGACCTGACTAACAGGATTGGTGTGTGCACTGCAGAGATAAAAGAGAAAAAGTTGCAGAGAATGGGAATAGAAAAGTTTTGAATAGGGGTTATTAGAGGACAACTGAAACAAAGTATTAAAAAACAAGAAAGAATGAAAAGAAATCTACCAGTATCCACATTCACAATCGGACCTTGCACGAAAGCTTCTTTCTTAAACAACTCTGATAACTTCCTGTGCATTTGTTACATTTATGTTGTAAATGTGGTGTAAGAGACATTTTCACTGCTGTAATCTCTCTCTCTTTAAATCTCTCTCATTCATTCAGTGTTTTTCTGAAGTTATAGAAGTTGATGTGTGTCTTCAAGTCCTTGACTTTCCTGAATTTGCACTAATTCTGTGCAGTTACACTCAGGGGATGAGTGAGTGAGAGAGAGAGAGAGAGAGAGAGAGAGAAAGGGGGAGAGAAAATAATAAAGTGAGACAGCTGTAAGGGTTTAATTCCATACAAGTGTCAGTACTGGTGTGTGCTGGGAGCCAGGGGCTGACAGGGGCCTGACCATAAATTAGACAGTAGTCAAGCCTGAGCCACCTGGACATCAGTGTGTGTGTGTTTATGTTTGTGTGAGGCCAGAACAGGCCCCTCTGGGATGTTGGGTATTATGGCCTTGAGTGAGTGTTGAACATTGCCGAATTATCTTTGAGACAATAAATCACATTCTGAGACATACCAGCACTCACCATTCAGAGCACATAGCTTTTAAATGTATTCCCCTCTCTCCTCTCATTTTCTGTGTTTTATTCTACCTAAATCCACTTCTTTTAGCTCTTTATCTCTATTTTACCATGCCTAAGTACAACATTAGTAGGTACAACTACACTAAAATACAGACCATGCACAAAAAGACGGAAATTAAGGAAATTAAAAATAAACTTTACAATTTTTCTTTCTTTAATTTGTTATTGATTCCTTTGTCTTGGTTTAATTAGAGGAGTTTGTTTCAGTTAAATATTTGTATTACTCTAAAATTGCTTGCTGACCGTGATATCTTCATTTTGTCTGTGAAAACAAAATTGAATAGAAAAAAAAAGACAAATAGGCTTCCATTTTTAACCAGACCACTTATGAATTCATGAACAAAACTCCTGAACTGTTCCAGGCCAGTGAGGTCGTACTAATATGAACAGAGACAGCAGAAGAGACACATGTTGATTCACTTAATGACAAGCCTTAACTGAGCTGATTCATTTAACAGATCTTTCACTGTATGTGCTGTTTGAACAGAGTGATTCATTATGAGATGTCCTGATTCAGTCTCCAGCCAGTGACTGGTCGACCGACTGACCAATGCATAAATGTGTACAGCATGTAGTCATGCAAGCACTGACATTTCTTTACCATCCATTCAAATTGTGTTATGTTCGGGCTCCTTGAATTATGCGATGCCTACACAAGAATTTGTCAAAGTAAAATGTCACTTTAAAACAGCGGTCATCAAATAGCGGACTGCGGTCCAGGTCCAGATCTCATCTTGGTTCCATCCAGACAGCAAGACATCTTAACATTTGCTGCCCCATCTCACTGTTTCTATACTTTAAGTGATCAGTGCAACAAAACAATGGAGCTTTGTACAGCGGAAGCGCTCTGGTGCAGATAGCACTGATCTTTCAGTGCTGTGTCCTTGAATACTTTTCTCTTTTACAGAGCACGCTTTATTTATACCCTTTTGCGCGCTGCACGCAGAGTTGCAGATGCAGTTATTTTAATGATAGTAGACCATATAGGAGAAATACATTGAGCAGCATTATTAATCAACATGTTTCGATCCTTTCACAAACAGATTATTTTTGTGAAAATTCATCTTTCGCATAAATGGCAAGGAAAAACAACTAAAAATGTGATTTTACTAGTAGCATAGTGGAGTTCTCATGAGAATGTTTCCATTATTTGATAGTCTGACCATTTATAGGCCTACTTAACTTTAGCTAACGTATTTTTAAGCTTCTCTATTGTGCTGTACATTGTTGGTAGATTTAAATTTTAAGGAAAATATCAAATTCAGACTTTTACATTTTCAAAATATTCTCTCAGGGGATACCCCTGAACCCCCAGACAATATATTTCCTTAATAGTCACAATGTCTTCTTTGAGTGACCTTGAGTATTTAAAAATATTCAAACACAAATACTGGACTGTTGTCATTCAGCTTCAAAATAAACATCTTGGTTACTGATGTAACCTCTGTTCCCTGATGGAGGGAACGAGACATTGTGTCGATGTAGTGACGCTAGGGGTTCGATCTTGAGAGCTCCAATCACCTTTGCATAAAATAGAAAAGGCCAATGTAAATTGCCGAGTGGAATTTGCATGCCACTCTCCCGGACATACGGGTATAAAAGGAGATGGCGTGCATCACTCATTCAGATTTATGCTGAGGAGCCGTTAGAGTCCCGGCCATGTCAGCGTCACTATATCAACACAACGTCTCGTTCCCTCCATCAGGGAGCAGAGGTTACATCAGTAACCAAGATGTTCCCTGTCTGTCACTCACTCGAAGTTGTGTTGATGTAGTGACACTAGGGGTTCCTATAGGAAACACCACAGGCGCTGAACCGTGTCACGAGGCATGGAAGACTGGACATGGGCAAGCTGCTGCTTGCCTCGCAGCGAGTGCTCAACCATGTTGTGACCTTCCAGTGTGTTAGGTAAGGCGTCTCCCTAGTCCCGTTAAGGGGGAGAGGGCACTTACCCAAGTAGGCTACCAGCAGTGCCTTTCTTAATTTGCTTTTAAGCAGTCTCCTGCCGAGCATTTTCTAGAATAGCACTGGGAAGTGCTCTTCCCTCTCCAGGAAGGAGAGCACTACGGAGACCACATTCTGCTGGAGGGAGGTTAACATGTGGAGCATACCTCACATGGACTTACCAATGGGGAACCTTGCTGAGCTTGCTCTTCTCCCAGTTGACCTGAAGCCTGAGTCGGTCGAGGTGCTGAAGCACAAGATCCCTGTGTGCACACAATAAATCTCGTGAGTGAGCTAGGATTAGCCAGTCGTCGAGGTAATTGAGAATGCGTATGCCCTTCTCCCTTAGCGGGGCCAGGGCAGCCTCTGCGATCTTGGTAAAGACGCGAGGAGACAGGGACAGACCGAAGGGAAGGACCTTGTACTGGTATGCTCGTCCCTCGAAAGCAAACCGAAGAAAGGATCGATACATTAAAGTATGCGTCCTTCAGGTCGATGGCCACAAACCAATCCTGATGTCGTAACATCCTGATGCGTTAACATCCTGAACGGAATCCGGTGTAAGGCCTTGTTCAGGGCACACAGGTCCAAGATTGGGTGCGACCCTCCCCCTCTCTTGGGCACGATAAAATAAGGGCTGTAGAAGCCCTTGCGCAACTCGACTACGGGGATGGGCTCTATTGCTCCCTTCACCAGAAAGGTGGCAACTTCCACACGAAGGACGGAGGCACCCTCACCCTGCACTGTAGTGGAGAGGATGCCACTGAACTGGGGCGGGCGTCTGGCGAACTGGATCATGTAGCCAAGGCGAATTGTCCTGATAAGCCACCGTGAGGGGCTGGAGAGCTCTAACCAGGCCTCCAGTCTCCGTGACAGCGGCACAAGGGGGACAACTGGAATTACCGTGCCCAGGCAGGGTGGTTCACGGCAAGGCAGAGCAGGCACCCCACCTGGAAGACAGCCCAGGGGGGACGTGCTGCTCCGCAAGCCCGCAACGGTGGCGGGGCGCGGCCGTGAGTCACGCTCCGAGCCCAGAAACCAATCATCCAGCCACGAATGCTTAGGGCAGGGTGGAGGGTTCCACTTCAGCCTGATGTTTGCAGCCACCCGGGCAAGCACGGCTGCCATCTCAGTCACCACCTGATCCTGTGCTCTACCACCCGTAGGTGGGAGCTCAGAAGATTGAGCCGGCAGAAACGCTCCCATGTCCACATCCAGATCGCCCACGGTGCTTGCCAACCCGGCCGGCTGAGCGTCAGCCCAGGACGGACCGGGTTGAGGAGCAGCCGTGGTGGCTCCTTGCTTCATGAAGAAGGAAGTGAGCCGCGACCGCAACGTTCTCATGAGCATGTTCTTGCAATGAGAACATAACCCTTCCACGAAAGCCACCTCGGCATGCTGGCACCCCAGACACTTGAGGCAGATTTCATGGGTATGCACAAATGCGGAAGGACATCTTTAAAATGACGCCAAGCATTTGCGCGAGCTCTTTTAGAAGGAAAAATACTCTTTCTAATATACTCTTAGCACCTGCAGACTCAGGCATTTAGAATGAAGTGCCCTGAAGTGACTTGGTTCCCCAATGACGATGGGAATCAGGGAGAATTGAAAACCCCATGTAAATGAGCAACCCAAGAAATGTGTAAAATTCATCAGGAGTCACCTCCATCCAAGCTCCTTGGTAGCTGGAATATGACAGACAGTTTAGGATGAGCTCCCACCCCTGATGGTTTATAAAGCTGCATATCTCAGCAGCTACAGCCTGAGTAAAAAACAGCATGAAAAAGTCAATTTCTCTCAACATCACATTGGAGGTTGACCGCACAGCCTGACGCACGCTACCCAAGTCAATACCAAATGGACGGCTAGGCTTAAATGGGAGAGGTTTTGGTGCCTGTGAATCGATGTCAAAGTACGAGGGATAAGAAACAGAGTCAGGGAAGCAGTTACGCTTTCTAGCTGACTTGGGACCTGTGCAAGAATGGCTAGCATACCCAAAATAATAAGAGTAACAGTGTTAGTGTTACTGTGAGTATCAGTCATACGAGAAATAGAAACAAACAGTACATACACATTCATATATACCCATTTGATGGTCTTAGCTGGGGATCAGGTTCCATCTCATCCTCCATCTCCTCGTGGTCCGGGTCTTCCTGCAGTAGTTCCTGGTCCAGCAGATCTTCCTCCTGTGTGCTCATGCCCTCGTGAGCCATGTCCTCCTCTGCTATGAACCTAAGTTCATCAGCAGTCAGCTGCCTCCTCCTCTTGAGGGTGCTGAGCAGGGAGCCATAGTCTCTATCCATCTCTACAACAGGAAAAAAAGTACACAATTGGTAGCCAGCAGTGTGTTCTTCACAAATCCGTACACTGAATAGTCACCAAAGGCTTGCACACTAACCAGAATGTCCAACTGCAGACAGCCCTCTCACACTTTCCTTGTGAACAGGAAGCTACACACAATCTAAAATCATGTCTGTGTGATGGATGGGTAAGGCTATCTGCTAAATTATAGAAAAATACACTCAGAAACACAGTATTTAAGCTTATTTGTAAAATTTATGTAATTTAATTGCATTTAAAATGTCCATTCATTTGCATTACATAGTTTTAATATAAACAAACTGTCTTTATATTAAAACTATGTAATGCAAATGAATGGAAATTTTATATGCAATTAAATTACATAAATCTTACAAATAGGCTTAAATATTTCTGTGAATGTATCTATAATTTTTTTTATTACAAGGGAAAATCAACAAGCTAGATAACTTATTTAACTAGCAGGCCAGTTTCCAGGCAGGTCTGAACAGCATAAAAAAAAGAAAAAAAAAGGGTCTGAACAGCGTTTGCTCTCTGCCTCACATCACTTCAGGTGGATTTTTCACAAGCGACAAAATTGGCCAAAAAAGTTATTGATATTTAGCTAAAAACGTACATAGTATTGCTAGATAATATTTATTTAGCAAGTTTCACAGAAATTTGTTTAAAAATAGAGGCTAGCTGCCTGTCCGATGAACACCGACGGTCATGTAATTTTTTCCAGAAATAACTAGAGCTACTTCGTAACTAAAATGTTTTGACTTTCAAAAGACAATATTGACAACACATGTTAAATAACTTGTCTTACCTCGAAAGATCGCATCAGTTTTAAATTTGAAGCAGTAAGTCCAACACTGGAGGTAATCTCCAAGGATATCCTCTCTGGCTCCGCTCAGGTAAATGGAGGATGACGCTGATGACGATACATTTATTATTCATGCCTAGTAACTCCTTAACCAATCATATGTGCTTTTAGCTTATACTGTCATGAGTATCTGGCAGTTTTCAGAAATAAAATTGGTGATTGGACGGTGAAGATATTGAAACAGGAAACATGGGAATGATTGTTCCCAAATTTGAATGCTCTGGCTGGAAAGGGTTAAGCAAAGGTGATTCTGGCTCTCAAGATCGAACCCCCAGTATCACTACATTGACACAATGTCGAGTTTGTGACAGACAGGGAACAGTTGATTTTAGCTTTTAATATTTATAACAAAGTGCTCTCAATTGATGAACTCATTAAAATATTTTACTCTTTTGGTAGAAGATCCCCCAAACCCCACTACTTTGGCTTTGTCTCTGGAGCCCCAGTGTCCTAATCCTTGCCCAGTTTTAAAGAGACTGTTTTGACTTTGTTTTTTGTTTTGTTTTTTTCTTCTTTTACAAAGTACTATTACTGCCAACTTGGAAATATACAATTAGGCCTACTATTAAAAAAAGAGCATGCCTTATGTCATAGATCCCCTTCAATTTGCTTATCGAGCAAACAGGTCTGTGGATGATGCAGTCAACATGGGATTGCATCATATCATGCAACATCTGGACAGAACAGGGACATATGCAAGGATCCTTTTTGTGGACTTCAGTTTGGCTTTCAACACCATCATCCCAGCTATATTCCAGAATAAATTACACCAACTCTCTGTTCCCATGTCTATCTGTCAGTGGATTACCAGCTTTCTGACGGAGAGGCAGCAGCTTGTGAGACAGGAGAAACTCACTTCCAGCACCTGTACAATCAGCACTGGTGCCCCCCAGGGATGTGTGCTCTCCCCACTACTCTTCTCCCCCTACACCAATGACTGCATCGCCAAGGACCCCTCTGTCAAGCTCCTGAAGTTTGCAGATGACACCACTGTCATCGGCCTCATCCGAGATGATGATGAGTCTGCATACAGAAGGGAGGTTAAACAGCTGGCTGTCTGGTGCAGTCAAAACAACCTTGAGCTGAACACGCTCAAAACGGTGGAGATGATTGTGGACTTTAGGAGGAACACCCCAACACTGACCCCCCTCACCATTCTAAACAGCACTGTGGCAGCAGTGGAGTCATTCAGGTTCCTGGGCACTATCATCTCATATGACCTGAAGTGGGAGACCCACATAGACTCCATTGTGAAAAAAGGCACAGCAGAGGTTGTACTTCCTTCACCAGCTGAGGAAATTCAATCTGCCACAGGTGCTGCTGATACAGTTCTACTCAGCAGTCATTGAGTCTGTCCTCTGCACTTCAATAACTGTCTGGTTTGGTTCAGCAACAAAATCAGACATCAGAAGACTACAAAGGACAGTTTGGACTGCTGAGAGGATTATTGGTTGCCCCCTGCCCCCCCTTCAAGAACTGTACACTTCCAGAGTGAGGAAAAAGGCTTGAAAAATCACTCTGGACCCCACTCACCCTGCCCACTACCTTTTTGAACTGTTGCCTTCTGGCTGACACTTCAGAGCTCGGAGCACCAGAACCGTCAGGCACAGGAACAGTTTTTCCCTCAGGCTATCCATCTCATGAACAGTTAAATTGCCCCATTGAGCAATAACTATGTGCAATACACAGTTCAGCCTTTCTTATATTTATCCAACACATCCAACCTCTTCTGCCATTTCATTCTTCTGAGAAAAAAACAAAAAAAAACATTTGCACTGTACATAACAGATTTGTATTTGCGCTGTACATAACAGATTTGTATTTACACTGTACATAACAGATTTGTATTTGCACTGTACATAACAGATTGTATTTGATTTGCACTACCCATGTGTATGTGTATATGTATGTTTGTGTGTGTCTGTACGTATGTGTATAATTAGTTTTTATTTTTTATTTTGTATTATTATCTATGTCTTGCTGCTATTTTTGTATTGTTTTTGTATTGTTGTACACTGGAAGCTCCTGTCACCAAGACAAATTCCTTGTATGTGTAAGCATACTTTGCAATAAAGCTCATTCTGATTCTGAATTCATTGCTATACTGACCACTAACACCATGTAAGTTATTGTCTGGACCTTTGCTGGGAAGGAAATCTAGAGACCGGACCTCTTGGAACTTTAATTGAATTACCCCTGCTTTAAAAGGATTTTCTGTATCTGCACCTTCACATCATAACCACATCAATAAAGCACCATGGGACATATGTCTAATGGGATTTAAACACAAACGTTGTTAAGGCACTGAAGTAAACATAAAATGCAGTTTGTAACCAATTTTACATCTGTAATCTGAGATATTTCAGACTGAAACTGGATATTTAACAAGAATAAAAATATACAGTACAGGGCAGGACTTGATTTTAACAATTGGATCCTAAAAAGTGGGCAATACATTTTGGTTCTTTAATATTGGGTTTACCAATTAAGTTAGACATAACCCAAAACAAAGATGAACTCAAATAATGGTAGAAAAATGTTGGAAAAATGTGGACAAAGACTTGACATGTTAGGTTACATAACTAAATTAAGAGCCTTGACAACTGTATGTTACCAGCCTGATCTCATTATTATTGCAACCTTGTCATATACTGTAGAATCACATATAACTACATCAAATGACCTTACTACAACTACAAAATTAGTTTTATGTGCCTTGTTCTATGTATTGCTGCAGTTTGCTGGTGAAATATAAACTAGAGGCGCTATAACAACAAGTTTTATTCACTTAAACTTAAATCACATGTAAAACGCCTCATAAACACATATTTTACACTCTGTTCCCCACACAATACCATTTAATGACATAAAAATGCTTATTATAATGCATGATTTTAAAGATAATTTAAAGCTTGCATTACATAACCAACAACTTTTACAAGCTTATTCAAGCATGTCTATGTTGCACGGTAGTGCAACTGAGAGTCTTGGAATTCGAGCACAAAAGACCCGGGTTTGACACATAATTTTCATGAGATCAGGCTCTATTCGTATGCAACATTTATACAACAGTGTTGTACATTTGAATTGATGCTTAAACTCACAATATGAATGTACTGACAGCATCTGAAACAAACATGTTTTGTATATTTACAGATTTCAGAATTGTTGGGCCTCATGTATTCAGATAGAAGACAAAGGCAGGCCTAACAGTCGTAAAACCTAACTCAGCCCCCACACATTCCATGTCGTAAATTTAACTGATAAAAATCGCGCCAAAATCAAACAAAGGGAGTCCAAAACAGACTACAAATCCAGGAAGCCTTGCTCACTAAAGGATCGAGCTCTCAACTCCTATTGGATGAGGCACACAACAGCAGAACGTCCCTCAAACATGACATCATCAGGAGTTCAAATAATTCTGAAATGCGTCCAGAATTCGCTTCCAGCGACTTAGTTCACCGAATACGGACGTAGCTTTTTGCTGCTCTCCGGTGCAATCTCGTGGCACAAGGAAGTAATGTCCGACTTGAAACTGTAGCCATACAATCTCCATCTCACTGGACGAGTTGAGATTACTCTGTGTTCAACCGAACACTCTAACAGATCCGAAGGAGACTGCTGAGCAATTCGCATCTTCATCCGTTGGCCTATAGAAGTGAAGAGATTAAAGATTTCTCTTCCATCTTCAATCAAGTCGACATTTCTGAGTTCTCCGCCAGCCCGCCGAGAATCAACAGCCGTACCGCCCGCCGACAGAGTGAGAAAACGGCCTCCCGTCATCACCCGAGCCTCAAGGAACCGGGTCAAAGTTAAAGGATGGAGGAAAACACATTCTACCTGTGTCCTCATGCGATTCAAGTAAGAGGTTACGTCTGGGCAGAGATAGAATATTATAGCGTGATATTCTTGTGTTTCAAGGTTTTTTTTGTAAAGTTTACGGATCGCCATGTCCACTCATTATTAATACTCAGGTATTAATTATCACAAATTTGTTTTGCTGTATTGTGGTCCAACCAAATTGGATTGTTGTGCATTTTCGCCATCGCTGGTGAAACAGAAACTGAGTTCATCCATTAGAGTCAAATAACGCAGGACTTTTACGAGCCCCGCTCGTAAAACCGCGTCTCTGAGTGATGAGCACAGCTGCTTTCTCTCCAGCTATCGCGAAATCAGCTTTCGGGCTGTCACTGAATAATCTCTCTCTCTCTCTCTCTCTCTCTCACTAACCACACTGACACACACACACACACACTGTCACACACACACCTTATGTGTTATAGGATTATTTTTATTTCCATATCTAATCATATCACTGTTTAGTTTGTAGTTGTAAGTTGTAAGTTTATTGACTGCACTGTATTAATTATTAATTGATATTACTGCATAAATAAACTTTGTTTATATTACAAAGAGAAGTGTTTTGGTTTGTTTTGCATACACCTGTGTCATGCTGACGGGATGTCAGTGCTCGGATTCAAACCTTCATTCATTTTTTTTTTTTTTGCCGAAAATCGATATTCTTCGGATGCCGATTTTCCTAAGAAAACAATCTAATATTGAGACTGTTTTAATATTCGGTTATTAGTCCCTGATTTCAGGGTGGTGCCCTGTCAATGTTAATCCTTATTAATATTCTACTGATTTTTGATAATTGATAATTATCTCTGATTATTGTTGAATTTGAATGATCAATAAGCTAGTGTTAATTTTAATTAATGTTTCATCGATGTTAACAATTGACGATTATCTTTGATAATTGTTGATTTTAAAGGATTAAAAAAGCTAACATTGATTCTCATCAATGTCCTATTGATTTTAATAATTAATAATTATCTTTGATAATTATTAATTATTGCTAATAACCAAACTTGCTCTAAACGTAGCACACTAAATTTACTGGAGCCCCATATGAGGTTTTAATGAGTTAGATCCAATTAATTAATTTAAATATTAATTAATAACTAAAGAAATAATTATTAATTATTTCTGATAGTAACACTGATCTAAACAACCGGTAAAGCCCTACAGTATTATTATGTCTAAAAGCAGAAAGAAAACAATAATTAAAAATTGTTTATGCATATTGGTTATCTGACACTTAAAAATAATCAGAAATGGTCATAAAATGCAGTAAACAATATTGGTTCATCTGTACTGCTCTCGACTGATCTGTAAGTTAAAAGCCAATTAATAAAACTTCAAAAAGAAAGTTCAGGGATTTTTTTTTTCTTTTAGCCAAACATTCTTTCTCGGTAACAATTATCACAAAGAGTAGCACATTGAAGAAATACAGTGTGCTGTCTGCTAAAAATAACATACTAACTTTATTTTCATTCATCTTAACCAATCCCTTACGTATTGCCCTTCAGTTTTCTGTTCATTCACATTCAGAGGATTGTACTGTTAGTATTATAATTACAAGAGATAAAGTCCCTGAAGATTCAATTTTAAGTATACACATTTGTGAGGGTCCTTCTTACCACACATTTGCTGTTTACATTAGTGAATCTGTGTGTTTACTTTATATGTTCACCAATGAAAAGAGTTCAGAGCACCTTTATTCAGACAGAATTGATTCCAGGCCTTTTAGTGCTTGGCTGCTTGTGTACAGTGCACAATCTGAGAGATAAAGAGAGACTCATAGCAAGGAAAATAGTGAGAGAGCCTCTGGATCATAAGTAAATCAGCTCTGTTAATAAGACAGTTCTTTATTACAGTAGCATGATTAATTGCTTTCATATTTTATTTATAAAAGAACTAATTGCACTAAATTCATGTTACATGGACTGCCTTAGTTTAATTATAATTAAATAAACATACTGTATACTACTAAAATGATATTATATATTATGCAGATAACTTTCAGAAATATACATTCAAATTTGGTGCATCAAAATCGGTCACAAGACACAAGAGCCAGTGGCATTTCACGCCAAACATGGCACAACATGTTTGCAAAGAGTCCAAATAAGATTTGAAAGCAATAGTGGAGGGAAAGAATTTCAGGGAATAACCACACATTTTGTTCCTCACACAATGCTACTGTGTGGCTTCAGAAGACAAGAAATATAGTGCAGTGAAATACATTTCTGGTGCTTTCTTTCTTTCTTTTTTTATTGTATTTTATTTTTTTATTTATTTTATTTTTTTTTTTAAGCCTGGCAGTAAAAAGAAGTGTCCACTTTCATTGTATGGAAATTGCATGTCCTTATGAGATGATGTTACTCTACATATATAAACACAAAGTTTGGACAATTACAGGTATAGTGTATTTGTTTGTGTGTATGCATTTAAAAGTATTATTCTACAAATATAAATTATGGTTTTGATGGTAGTTTTTACACACTCAATACATCAGTTATGGCTTAGCTAAATGAACATGTTCAGTTGGTAAATCCTTTACTCGAAGAGCCGCTGAACATCGCTGAGTTTCCACATCCGTTGTGTGCTTGAGGACCAATTACCTCCTCCAATAGAACAGATGCTTTGTCCTTGATCTTCCTGGTGTATTTGGTCTTGGAGAGGACCGCTGATCTCTTTAGGGCAGCAGAGAAAGAAAAAGCACAAAATAAGAAATGAGAGACTCTTCAGTCATTATTCCAACCTGATGACAGCTGCCAGGCCATTACAAGCATATTCACAGATGCCTTGCCAGTAATGAGGACCCACATTCAGAGGACATGAGGGTCATTAGAAAGCCTTTAAGGAAACACCCACTCTCTTGAACACACAAAACCATACAGACACACAGCTAGACAGACATGTCTCAACAATTGGGCTTTTCAGAGCTTTTATGTTTATAGAAAACCTAAGTTAAACAGAGATGTTCACCATAACCACTGCCAATTATAGGGATTGCAATGAAGAATATTTGAATGCACCAGATTAAGCTAAAAGCACTAGAAATATGCTTAGCAATGCTGCTCCAAGTTAAAATAGTCCATTTGAATTAGATAGAACTGTTTTATTCATAATTTTCACAATACATTTTTGGGTTGTCTTCTCTGTGAAGAATATATGTGATGCCGCTTAGAATTTGGCTAAAATGAGGTATCCAAGAAGGCAACATATTTAAGCTGCATAGCTTTGGGAGGCTACAATGCCTTAAAATGCTGCCTCCTTTAGCAGCTCGCTAGGTTTTGGAACAGAGCAAACATATTGCCATGCACCGTTGCACAATTAGAACAATTGGCTTTATATGTAAATGATTGTGTATGCACACACATATACATGGGGCTTGCTTATTCAGGTGCGAGGTGCAAGTTTAGTTGCACCTGTTCTCCAGGTGGCCCTTGGCACTCAAACTCAGGTGTGCATGAACTGAGATGGCCACTGGGCAGGCATGATCTAATAACTCACAGCCTCCTTGACAGACATGAATGCCTCTCATCAATCTTTAAATCTCTCCTCACATTACCCATCAGAGAAACATCTGGAAGAGTCTTCCACTCTTATTAGTAAACTATAACTATGCAATGTTGTTTTCCTTTTTGATTAATTATGTCATTATTTATAGATTATATTAATGGATCTCAATGGTTCTTTGCCTGTAAACCTCAATGTAAATACCCAAACATGACAAATAGAGAAATGTTAATCCTTTATTTCATAGCCTGTTCCTTAACTGATGTATTTGCTTTTAGCAGATCCATTAAATTTCTTTGGGAACTGAGATAAAGACAAACAACACTGCAAAAAAAAAAAAAAAAAAATACAAATGACACACTACACCTGGTTTGCACCTGATATTTTGGACAAAATGATCACAAGTGGACATATGTCCACTAAATGCATGTGAAAATAGGACTCAAAACAATTTCTGATCCAATCACTCAAACCCTTCAGTAGTTGTCGAAAACGCATGTGACCACATCACATTTGTAGTGTAAACAAGAGTAAACATTCTGAACAATAGTGAAGGATTGCCTACTCCACCTGTTAATCACTCAACTGATGTGCAAAAACAAGGATTTTAAAGTTTGCTGGTTATATGTTGCTTTCAAAGAAAATAACTGCCTGAAAACATGCATACACATCCAAAATGCAGTTCGTATTGATGCTCCACCAAATTAGTAATGATCATTCCACATCATCTTTTTTCAGTGAGATTAAAATTTGGACGTATATTTGGAAGCATTAGTGTACTGACTTTTGAACTTTTATAACTTTTTTTTTATTATTTTTTTTTACTTTTTGCACTTTATCAACATGCAGTAACACTGATGTAGTGAGTGGTGTATGTAGTCAAGAAATCAGAGACCCACCCTTCGAAATCTGACCACAGGTGTTCACAGGAAATGTATTACTACTACAAGCTGATCTGTTTCAGCTGTCCAAGACTAATGTTAGTCTAGATCTTGAGCTAGAGTCTGATTTTAGTAATGGTAATCTATAATTAGATTATGACTCCACTTTAAATTGACTGCAGGTTGACACTTGTGAACAGATCACCTGAGACAGACATTGATACCAGGTTTAAACAGTGCCATACATTCTTCTGCAGTCAACTTAACATGGAAACATACCCTGTATGTCATTACCAGAATCAGACTCCAGGGTAGGGTTGCACCAACTGCGTGTAAGGTCTCACGTAAATTAGGACGTAAAGTTCACACTGAGGGCTTAGTAACTACTAGTTGTTTGTAACTAAATCAGTGCTTAATTTGGTTGCACCACCTGTTCTTAAGGCAATACTTAACTACTAGGTCGTAAGCTCTCCGTAGAGTAATGCGTAGTCGCATAATATGAAGTTTACCTGTATTGATCCACTGAACTGTTAGCTGTAATAAATTATATCCTCATTAAAATATGATACGTAATAAAAGTAGATTTAATAAATAGCATATTTGCCCTCTGTAAATAACAATATATAGGAACTGTATCTAAAATAAATAAGGGGTGATAAATAAATACTAATACAACAGGCTGGAAAAATAGACATTTATTCATTTTAATACCCTTTATATATTTTGAATGTGTTGAAACTTGACACCGGGCGACGCACCCTGAAAACTGCACCGTTAGAACGGTTTCATGCTGAAGAGCCGCTTAAAAGTACGTTTTTTCTCTCTCTTGTAAATGTAAAGGAGTGTAAATGTCAACATCATACTGTATGTCAAAAGGATTGGAGCCTGTCATGCAAAACATGAGCTCATTGATGTCATAAAATGAGTCTGATTTTTTATGAGTCTGATGAGTCCGTTACTCCTGGTCGGAGACTTCCGTAAATATTTAGTTTATACATAGGGTTACATCCTACCTAATTTTAATGGTGCAACACTCAAATATTTATTAGTGCGTAAATTGTGACTTAGTGCCCATTTAGGCCAAAACTAGGCTAAGTTGTAACTTGCGTATAGCTGGTGCAACCAGCCCCATGTCTAGATCTAGAGTACCATCAGACAAAATAACAATGGAAAAACAGAGGTTTTTTTTTCTGTAAGTGAGATATGCTTTGACGTATGACAGCCGTGAATTAATCCAATCGTTTCATGTAACATGCGGGGGCAGTACCTTAGTCTGCAAGCAGCATGCTGATGATTCTCTCAGTGTCTGTTGCTGGCTAATGAAACGAGATGAAAATTAGTTGTTTTTTGGCTTGAGATAACAGGCCGTGTCATTCACATGCAAACCTCCTCTGAAACGTCAAGTCTCTTTGATCCTAGACATGAAACAAAAACTACAACGGGGAGACATTCACTTGTACCAGGAGATGAGCTAATTTGGTTACTCTTTTCATGTCTACTTGAGTGTGTGTGCGCTTGGACGAAAGCTTGAAAATATTACTAAAGTCAGTTTTAAATGATCAAATAACCGTATGAGACAAATTATCAGACAAAGCAGTGGACAATCATAGACAAATCCTCACACTAACTATACAAGCACCTTGTCAGTTATACTGATACAAAGCTAAATAATGAACTGTTTTGAAGCAGGTTGTAGTACAGAAATAATGGTAGCAAAGGATGGCATTGGAAAATGCACAGGAATTTGACTGAGTACACCAGCATTTTACACCAATGAACTTCGATTGCCATGAAGTATGAACTACTTTCACTGTACATGATCCCTTAAATGTATATTTCAATTGCAGAATAATTTCTTTTTTAACAGGTATGACATCTTAGCAAACTAGTGCTATAGTGCCAGACTATGCTCTTTCTGCCATCATCCAAATGGGTCACTGCACAGCCATTCCCATCCACATTTCTTATTTTAACATGTTTCATATCTGACCTCATCCGGCATATTTTTCCAGTCAATGAATTTTATCACAGGAGACTGGAGATCGGAAATTGCTGCCAAACATACTTAACATTGGCAAAGCAGTGGGCAGTGGACAAGCTCGCCTTTTGCAACTTCCTTTGGCTTTGCTCCATGCCTGACACTGCCCAAGATTGGCATGACAATGCCCTGCTTGGCACATATTACATACTACTGGGTGGAGGTTCACTCTGCCATGCCACAGTTCCTGTGCCAGTAAAGCACCAAACAAGCTTTGATCATTGTGTGTGTCATTTCATGTACACAGACAATTAAGCTATTATGATCGCAATTATTACCGAGAACAAGACTTAAAACAGATATAAATTATTGGACACACTGTAAAAAAAAAATCCTGTTGTTTTTACAACAAAAAATAAATAAATAATAATAATAATAATAATAAACTGGCAACTGTGGTTACCAGAATAATTATCTTAAAAATACAGTAAAAATGTAAACAACTTTACAGAACAGCCTGTAAATTTTACAGTTTAAAACGGTTGTAATTTACATGACCATGATGGCACTGTAAAAAAATAAATAATAATTCAGTTAAATTTACAGTAAAAAAAAAAAAAAAAACATCATAAACTTGATATTAGCCTTCTGAAACTATAAAAATTTGCTTTTTACTTTATAAGGTATTTGTTCATCACCTTAGTAACTACAGAAGGACACATGATGACATGAAGTTCACCAATAGTGGCTCTTCCAGTAGCAATGACCAATAAACCTGTAGAGACAGTGCTCACTCACTCAAACACTAAACACCATCAGGGTAACACATGTGAAATTTAAATAATGCAGTAAACATTAACTAAACTACATTAAATATAAAACAAAACACCCCAATGTACATAACTGATATTAAAAATAAGAAGAAACATAACTATTCCCATAAAATATAATTAAATGTAATGGGTCATGCAGGGAATTCAGGGAATGCCAGATTACTGTTTTTTTTTTTTTTTTTGTAAATTTAACAGTAAAAATGTACATTTTTACCATTAATTATACAGGAAAATCATACTTTTCACATCTAAAAAATGTAATTTTTACAACATTTTATTGTAAAAACTACTGTATTGTCTTTTAAAATATATAAAAAATTTTGACTGTATATTTTAGTTAATACTCGTTAATCAATTAACATTTTATTTCTGTAGCATTTTTACAGTCTTTTACTGTTAAAAATACAGACATTTTTTACAGTGTAGGACTTAACTGTGCACTCGTGTTTTTTTTTTTTTTTTTTTTTTTTTGCTAATTGCTAAGCTTTTAAACAGAACTAAATGATTTAAGTAGAATAGTATTTTTGACGTAGTAACAGTAGAATAGTATATACCGTAGCAATATCAAGTAGCTAATCATTGTTTACGGCTCATGTGTAAATTAAGGCTAAAAAAGGGGGCGAGTCCTGCCCCAGCTTACTGTTTTCATAGCAAATACATCAACAGTGGATAGAACACTAAGCTTGACCACATTTTATGCAGTCTTTAACTGCGAGTGGAGTGCATGACATTTTTATTATACTGTACAATATAGGCAAAAAAAACAGTTACAAGATATTTAAATGACTGTATGCGTTTGATACCTGCATATTCAGTACATAAAGTAAGCTTTTAGGTTTGAGGATTAGGCTTTTTTATTTAAAAACCCAGCATGTTTGTTTTCACACTGTGACATCAGACTGTTGTTTACCATAAAAAGATAATTACTGCAACTTACCAATTAGTCTTGGATAATGAAATTCTTCAGCAACTCTAATTTAAAAGAAAGCGGATAATAACAATTTGCCTCAGAGAAGCTGAGTTACATTTAAGAGTAAAATAAAAATGAAACAGGGGTATTTGACAAAATTATTAATTTGGATGTCTTCTTCAATTTCACATTTTTGACAGAAGAGCCAATCACAAACTATACAGAAGCTATGTTGCAAATGCCACTCTAATTTAGGCCCCCAACTATAGATGAAGTTACTGTTTATAAACAAACGCTCCACCCCGCCACTTCCAGGTCCTTTTGGTAGGCCAGAAAAGAACTACTGTCTATGGGCGCTTCCCTCAAATTGCACTGAAACAGCCCAAAAAGTGCTGTTTGTGGGGTTGGAACATCCCGTTTCCCACAGATTATTGGAGAGTGGGGCTTTGTGGAGCAGGACGTGGTCATGTTTCTGTCGCTGGGGAGAGAGGAAGCAGTAAGGGCCATCACCTGGTGATTAATGATACGTAACACCTGTGTCTTGTTACAGTGACGACGGAGATGGGCTTGAAAAGGCCGCTGAGAATGCCAGTGAGGGAGAGAGAGTTGTGTGAAGCTGAAAAGCCTAAACTTTATTTGTGAAGCTACTCTTTATTTGTGTCGCTGAAAAGCCTGTTGACTGTTTGTGAAGCTGAAAAGCCTTTGCCTTGTTTGTGAAGCTGAAAATGCTTGAATAAAAGCTGTACTACCTGGACTGCTACCCCGCTCCCCGCTTCCTTCTTGTTGGAACTTTTACAGGCTTTTTAAATTTCCACCAGATCGTTGCAACAGGAAAAACACAGGATTTTACATAAATGATGATAATTCATGGGTCATGGGTTATCGCATCTGCTTTATTGGACCCAGTTGACCCGCAGCAGCTGTTGTTGGATATTAACTTTTTTTTACGAAGAATTTACAAAAACTCTGATTGCAAACTGCTTTTTTAATTTCTAAAGTGCTGTCATTGTGACGGATCTGAGGTCAAATATAATCTAACAATAATCTTATCTGATCAAGACCACCATATACAATTTAACAGGAGAAATGGGACCAATCTCCACCATGGGTGCACTCCACGGGTGCAGCCGGGGAGCCTGGGCTGGTCTGTTGGAGTTGCGGGGAACCGGGACACGTCCAGGATCGGTGTCCGGTAATGGAAGTCGGGACGTGGATCCAGGTTCCCGACACACCACAGGCTGCCCCCAATCGAGCTGGGATGTATCGCATACCGGTAAGGTTTAAGGGCCGTACATACCAAGCCCTGGTGGATTCAGGTTGCAACCAAACCTCGATCCACCATGGCTTGGTTCATGACAGGGCTCTGGGTACACATCACAAGGTGTTGGTGAGGTGTGTACATGGGGACATTCACGAATTCCCAGTAGTGACCACCGTTATTTAGTTTCGGGGAGTAAAGCATAGAGTGGAGGCCGCGGTAAATTCCTGCCTCACCCATTCACTGATTCTGGGAACCAATTGGCCGGGGTTTAAAAGATTATTAAAAGCATTGTGTGTGTATGGGTCCTGCAAACCAAAAACACGGTTTGTGATGTGTGACACGATGGCTGGGGAGGCGGAGCTGGGGCCGTCCGCATCTGCTCAGCATCAGAATGATGCAGGAGGTAATCCTCCGGCATTCCTGCCCTTAGGGAATTCCCTCTAGAGCAGTCATGTGAAACCCTTAGGCATGCCTTTGACCAAGTGAGAGTAATCGATGGCCAGCAGCTCCAGCCTGAGGTTGCCCTCACATATCCGTATTTTTCAATTATTAGGGGCCAGTTGTATCGAGTGATGCAGGACACTCAAACCCATGAAAATATAACCCAGTTATTAGTCCCGAGGAGCCATCGGGAAACACTTTTCCAGGCAGCTCATCACAATCCTGTGGCGTATAACAGGGGTTATAGAAGAATCTCACAGCGATTGGGCAAGCCCGGTTGTTCTTGTACCTAAAAGTGACAGGTCAGTCCGGTTCTGTGTTGATTACTGGAAAGTCAACGCGGTGTCTAAATTTGACGCATACCCAATGCCCCGAATTGATGAACTGCTCGATCGGTTGGGTGCGGCTCAATTTTATTCGACACTGGATTTAAATAAGGGATATTGGCAGATTCCCTTAACTCCATTATAAAAAATTGCCTTTTCCACACCGTTCAGATTACACCAATTCATCATTCTTCCATTCGGTTTGTTCGGGGCTCCTGCCACATTCCAGCGCTTAATGGATAAGATCCTCTGGCCACACGCTGCGTATGCCGCTGCCTACTTAGATGATGTCATTATATACAGTAATGATTGGCAGAGGCATATGCAGCATCTGAGAGCCGTCCTGAAGTCGCTGAGGTGGGCCGGGCTCACGGCAAACCTGAAGAAGTGTGCAATTGGTTGGGTGGATGTACGGTATCTGGGCTTCCACTTGGGTTATGGGCAAGTACATCCCCAAATTGATAAGACCACAGTGATAGCAGCCTGCCCACATCCCAAGTCCAAAAAAGAGGTGAGGCAGATCATGGGGCTGGCTGGCTATTACAGAAGGTTTGTTCCTAATTTTTCTGATGTCAACAGCCACTAGACTGATCTCACTAAAAAGGGGGCACCAGATCCGGTCCAGTGGACGGAGGCGTGCCAACAGGCTTTGTGAAATCTGCACTCTGTGGCAGGCCGATTTTACATGCTCCTAACTTCTCTCTCCTCTTTATTTTACAGACAGATGCATCAGTTGAGGGCCGTGCTCTTGCAGGAGGTGGAGGGTGTGGAGCGCCCCGTACTGTACATTAGTCGTAAGCTCTCTTTGAGAGATACTATGTACAGCACCATCGAGAAAGAGTGCCTTGCCATCAAGTGGGTGGTCCTAACCCTCTGCTACTACCTGCTGGGGCGGGCCTTCATCCTCTACTTGGAATCATGCCCCGCTTCAGTGGCTCCACCGCATGAAGGATACCAATGCGCGGATCACTCGTGGGTCTTGGCGCTTCAGCCCTTCAAATTTAAGGTGGTCCACAGGCCGGGGTCACAGATGGTTGTGGCTGATTTCCTCTCCAGGAATGGGGGGAGTTGGAAGGCCGGACATTCCCCGGGCCTGAGTTGGGCAGTGGGGGTATGTGGAGCGGGACATGGTCATGTGTCTGTCACTGGGGAGAGAGGAAGTGGTAAGGGCCATCACCTGGTGATTGATGATACGTAACACTCGTGTCTCTTTACAGTGATGATGGGCTTGAAAAGGCTGCAGAGAATGCCAGTGAGGGAGAGAGAGTTGTGTGAAGCTGAAAAAACACTTCTTCATTTGTGAAGCTGTATCTTTATTAGTGAAGCTGAAAAGTCTAATCTTTATTTATGAAGCTATTCTTTATTTGTGTAGCTGAAAAGCCTGTGCCTTGTTTGTGAAGCTGAAAACGCTTGAATAAAAGCTATACTACCTGGACTGCTCTCCCGCTCCCTGCTTCCTTCTTGCTGGAACTTTTACAGGCTTCTTTAAATTTCCACCAGATCGTTGCATCAGGAAAAACACAGGATTTTACATAAATGATGATAATTCATGGGTCACCGTCATTGTTATCGCATCTGCTCTATCTGGATATTAACTTTTTTACGAAGAATTTATGAAAACTTCTAATACTTCTACTTATATGAAATTTCTAAAGTGCTGTCACTGCGACAGTTATGAGGTCAAATATAATCTAACGATGATCTTATCTGATCAAGACCACCATATGTGATTTAACAGGAGAAATGGGACCCATCTCCACCACCGCAGCACATGGAGTACTGTTTGTGAAAGGAAAAGTGAATAAAAATAATGTCATACTGCTAAAATAAGGTCTTTGCATTTATTTTGAATGCAGTAAATAATATTGTTCAATCGAAAACAGCTGTTATTAAGTTTTGATATATAATTTGATCATGTTGAAGTAAGAATATTGTTATTTATTGTATATGGGTTTATAATTTAAGCAGTAAAGACACATATAAAAATAAAAACTACCACTAGACATGCAATATATCACATTTCTTAGGCTTTAGAAGTGTGTTAAACATGTGAGGATGTGTATTCATCAACCTGTTACATGTCTGACATAATCATACAGGCTCATTGAACCAAGTTTAAACTTGTTTAGCTGATATTTCAGAAAAGAACCCACATAATTTATTCACTGCAAACCATAGATAAACCATTTATAATAACTTTTATGAAAATTAAAAGACATCATTACACTCTATAAAGCTTAAAAGATTATTAAAATTGCAGCGCTGCCTATTTCCACCTTTGAAATCTGCTGCTATAAAGAACCTGGAAGCTCAGTTTCCTGTGGTGTGCCATCAGAGTGATTTAATCTATAACAGCTTTCTTTTACAAAAATGGATTGGACACTTGGTAATCACACTTACAAATGTATGAATGCCATTTCATAGATAACTAAATATCAAACCAGTTGGCATCTGCAAACAAATGAAAACATCTTGGTTACTGTCGTAACCTCTGTTCCCTGATGTAGGGAATGAGATGTTGTGTCGATGTAGTGACACTAGGGGTTGCTCTTGGGAGCCCCAAACACCTCTGATCTTTGAGAAAAGGCCAGTGGGAATTGGCGAGTGGAATTTGCATGTCACTCTCTTGAGCATACGGGTATAAAAGGAGCTGGCTCGCAACCACTCATTCAGATTTTGCGCTGTGGAGCCGAGACAGGGTCCCGGCCATTTCAGTGGGTAGAACAGCGTTGTGGCAGGGGGGACACGACGTCTCGTTCCCTCCATCAGGGAAAGGAGGTTACGACAGATCACTGTGATGGCCATGAGATGCGTGTGCGATGCCATGCCCATCTCGGGACTCGAGTCTGTAGCCAGTGCTGGAGTGGTCTCATATGCATAAACCCGAGTGGCGTGACCACCGCTGAGGACGCCATATGCCCCAGGAGCCTCTGAAACTGTGGGACTGCCATTCTCCACCTGAACGACTTCAGGCAGTTAAGCACCGACTGCGCGTGCTTGTTCATGAGGCGTGCTATCATAGAGACTGAGTCTAACTCCATCCCGAGAAAAGAGATGCTCTGAACCAGGGAGAGCTTGCTCTTTTCCCAGTTGACCCAAACACCCAACCGGCTGAGGTGCCTGAGCACCAGGCCCCTCGAGATAATTGAGGATGCGAACACCCACTTCCCTTAGCGGGGCAAGGGCTGCCCCTGCAACTTTCGTAAAGACGCAAGGCGACAAGGACAGACTGAAGGGGAGGATCTTGTACTGATATGCCTGGCCCTCGAAGGCGATCTGCAGAAAGGGTCTGTGCCGAGGTAAAACCGAGATGTGGAAGTATGCGTCCTTCAGGTCTACTGCCGCAAACCAATCTTGATGCTGGACGCATGACAGAATGCGCTTCTGCATCAGCATCTTGAACGGGAGTCTGTGCAAGGCCTGGTTCAGCACTCGCAGGTCCAAGATTGGCCGCAACCCACAACCTTTCTTAGGCACGATGAAGAAGGGGCTGTAGAACCCCTTCTTCATCTTGGCTGGAGGGACAGGCTCTATCACTTCCTTCTGCAGAAGGATCGCGATTTCAGCACGCAGGGCAGCAGCATTCTTGCCCTTCACCGAGGTGAAGCGGACACCACTGAACCCAGGCAGGCACCTGGCGAACTGAATCGCATAGCCAAGTCGAATCATCCTGGCCAGCCAGCACGATGGATTGGAGAGAGCTAGCCTCTGAGCCCCAAGCGTGGGGCACCAAGGGGACAATCGCATCTGACGTAACTGCGGTTGGGGCCTCGCGGCGGGGCAGAGCACGAGTTGCCACGTTGAGGAGCCTCGCGTCCCGAGCTCATGGCAGTGCTGAGAAAAATGTCAAAGCACTTACCTTGCTCCGTGTGCCCACCATAGGACTGGTCAGCAACGGGGGAGGAGGGTGAATTTCCTCGTGACTCATTATGACTGCCTGAGCGTGGGTGTGTGTGTGCCGCAGCTGGGTGCGCGAAGGCGAGGAGCCCGCTCTCGTAGCGCCCTGCCTGCCGTGAACGTTCGGTGTCCGGCGGTCGTGACAACGATGGCCGTAAACACTGGGTATGTGACCTAGGGAGTGAGGAAACCGCTCTTTCTTTGAAAATATGGGTGCCGCAGCCCCTTGGGCGTGTGGCGAAATCAAATTTCTAAGGTAACAAAAGATTCTGCTCAAGGCCCTCTGCTGGGGGATTGAGTGGTCTGTCCACCACCTCCAAACTTACAGCGGGTCTCCATGTACCTGGGTCACCCATTTCAGGGGTGCTTCGAAGCCTTCCTAGGGTTCTTGCTGCCGGATTGTGGGATGGGGGCATCAGCTTCCTGTGGGGGGCTCTACGTCAGGGCCGGGCCATCGGCCCGGGCTGCGGCGGAGCCAGTGTCATTGCCGCAGGGGGATGCCATTGGCGATGAGCAGATGGGGTGTGGGATCTTGAGCCACGCTAGGGCATGATATGTTGGATAGGCTCTGTCTGCTTCTTGACTGCCGAGAACTGCTGGCAAAGTCCTCAACGGTGTCGCCGAATATGCCACCCTGGGAGATGGGTGCATCAAGGAAGCATACCTTGTCGGCATCCTTCATCTCGACCAGGTTAAGCCACAGGTGGTGCACCTAGACCACCAAGGTGGACATCGCCTGCCCGAGAGCCCGCGCCGTGACCTTCGTCACCCGGAGGGTGAGGTCAGTCGCCGAATGCAGCTCCTGCATCACTCCCGGGTCAGGACTACCCCCGTGCAGCTCTTTCAGCACCTTGGCCTGGTGCACTTGCAGGAGGGCCATGACGTGCAGGGTGGAGGTGGCCTGTCCAGCAACACTGTAAGCCTTGGTCACCAAGGACGACGTGGACTTACAGGCCTTGGATGGGAGTCTCGGTGATTCCACCAGGTGCCGGCATTTTGCGGGCACAGGTGCACTGCAACCGCCTTGTCCACCTGGGGAATCCCCGTGTACCCCCTGGCCGTCCCACCATCGAGGGTAATGAGAGAGGAGAAGCTAAGAGGCTGGGTCCGACCAGTAAAAGGTGCCTGCCATGACTTCGTGAGCTCCTCATGCACCTCCGGGAAAAATGGAACCGGGGCATGGCATGGCTGTGAGCGGCGCTCTGAACCCAGGAACCAATCATCAAACTTCGAGGGCTCAGGGCAGGGTGGAGGGTTCCACTCAAGCCCGACGCTCGCGGAAGCCTGGGCAAGCATGGCCTCCAGCTCCGCGTCGGCCTTAGACTGGGCGACCACAGCCAAAGATGGGAACCCAGTCGAGTCCTCCGCGTCCGACTGGATCAGCCCGCTCTCTGATGCTGCGATCGAGAGCTCATGCTGCTCTCGAGCCCCGAATGAGACATCAAACTCGCCCTGGGGTGAGTCTCATCCCAGAACTCGACCGGGGCAAACAAGCATACTGGGAGATCTGTGGGGGATTATCTGGCAGACCCACTCCACTCCAACTGGGGTCCCCAAATTGCCCTCAGCACTAACCGATGTGGCCTCATACCTGTAGGTAGAAGGACCGGGGCGGGGAGCAGCTGGAGTGGCTTTCCCTCTGAAGAAGGAAAGCCGTGACCGCAATGTTGCCATGGTCATGCTCTCGCAGTGAGAGCATGAGCCATCCACGAACACTGTCTCAGCATGGCTGCGGCCCATACAAGTGAGACAGCGATCGTGGCCATCAGAGGTGGAGAGGTAGCGACCGCAACCAGGAACTATACACAGACGGAAAGGCATCTTTAAAAAGACGCCAGTGTCACTCTTTTAGAGGAAAATACTCTTTTAGAATATACTCTCTCTTTTTAGCTGTCGAAGCACCCAGGGGTGTTCTCTGCACTTTATCAGTGCACGAGGGGGAGAAACCGCTGAAATGTGCCATAAATCCAAAATTATACACTCTCATGGTGAATGGAATGGCAGTGGAAATCAGTGAATCAACACCGCTCGGCTCGGAAAAAATCTTAATGAGTGGTTGCGAGCCAGCTCCTTTTATACCCGTATGTCCGGGGGAGTGGCATGCAAATTCAACTCGCCAATTCCCATTGGCCTTTTCTCAAAGATCAGAGGTGTTTGGGGCTCCCAAGAGCGACCCCTAGTGTCACTACATTGACACAATTTCGAGTGAGTGACAGATAGGGAACAGAACTTTTCTCAGAACAAACTTAAAATTGCTTTTCATCAACTGGTTTAATGGTGTTGACTTTTTTCTCTTAATTTTGAAAAATATACTATATCCATTGTTTTATAATTTGAAACCTAAAAAAAATAAAAGGAATTTGATTTTGCTTTAAAGATGTTCCTTTTTTTATCTTTTTCTTTTTTTAAGTGTCCAAATACATTTGGGGCCACTATATATAATTGTGGGATTACAATGGTAAAAATTAGACAAATAAAATAGAAAAAGGTAAATAAATTATCTTAAGTGTCCTAAAGCACCTCTTTCTCCAGCTATCTGTATATTAATCTTTCTCTCTCTCCTTCTCCCTGTAAATGAAAGATGGATTCAAAAGAAAATCATTTAGACATTGAGAATGACTGAGAGGGAAGCTACCCTGCCTTCAAGATTAGATTTCTATGCTTTAATTTAAGCTTGAAGGAAAGCCCAATTTGTGTTTGATGTGACTGAGTTTGATTGGTCATCTTCATATGCTTCATTTTGTTTTATGTAGGCCTAAGTTTGTTTCTCAAATGCTTAGGGGTCCAAACTTAAATGCATGTTAATTTGTGTGTGTATATGTTTGTTATCATCAGACGCTAAATAGGTTTCATAAGTGAGCTCTCCTGGTACAGAATAAAATGATTTGAAGTAAAGAAGGGCATCAGAAGTATGTATTTTTTTAAACTGTAAAGCATGATAAATATGAAATTGTAGAGCCGAGGAGGGCGGGGCCGGGCTGGAATGACGCATGCCCGGTCCCCAATCAGCCTGATGGGGCACGGGAGGAATAAAGGCGGCCGGGGACGACAGTTCGAGAGAGAGAGAATTACAGGCAGCTGCGCTGTGTGTGTGTGCGTTTATGGTTGTGTGTTTTTGGTTAAGTTGTTCATTAAATTATTATTTAAGTTGTCAAGCCGGTTCTCGCCTCCTCCTTTCCACTGAATCCCCTAACACTGGTGCCGAAACCCGGGAAGGAGGAGGGATGCCCGTCGCAGAGTCCTTGACACTGCCATCCACCCAGGGTAGCACCGCTGCCATCCGATGCGAGACGGAGTAGCCCGACCACCCAGATGCGGGGAACGGCCGCCGTCCGCGAGGCGAGTGGGGACTGGACTCCCCGACCGCCTGGAGTGAGGGAGCCGCTGCCGGGGGCGGAGGAGTGCCCTGCCATCCCCTGAGAACGCGGAGGGGTCGAGAGAAGACCGCCGTCCATGGGGGGAAGAGGGAAGTGACTCCCCGACCGCCTGGAGTGGTAGAGCCGCATCCAGGGGCAGAGGAGTGTCCCCACGGGACAGCGGGAACACGGAGGGGCGTTCTGTCCGCTGGGGGTCGGAGGTCTGACACCGGTCCGCCCGGGGAGGAGTGGCTGCCGTCCGCCTGAGAGGGTGGAGGAGTGATCGAGGACCACGCGACAGCGCATCAGAGAACCGGTGAGTTTCTTTTTCTCTCTCTCCTCTCTCTCTCTCTGTCGCTCCGTGTTGGCCTTTCCCTTGCCTATTTTGTTGTTGTTGTTTTTCCCCTCCTGTCTCCTCCAAGGTCGAGGAAGGCGGGGATGACCCGCCGGCTGTCGGGGCGCAAGACAAGCCCCCCCCGGAGAGGAAGGGGGGGATGTACGTCATGCTGGGGGCTCCCCGGCCTGAGGCAACGCCGGGAGGAGTGTAGAGCCGAGGAGGGCGGGGCCGGGCTGGAATGACGCCAGGTCCCCAATCAGCCTGATGGGGCGTGCAAGGGATAAAGGCGGCCGGGGACGACAGTTCGAGAGAATTACATGCAGCTGCGCTGTGTGTGTGTTCATTTATGGTTGTGTGTTTTTGGTTAAGTTGTTCATTAAATTATTATTTAAGTTGTCAAGCAGGTTCTCGCCTCCTCCTTTCCACCGAACCCCCTTACAGAAATATAGAAAACACAGTTCCTTAGGGAAGCAATCAACAGAGTGTAATCAAGAGCTGCTGTAATCACACACATGTTAGAATCAATGAACTACATGACATATGCAGCAACATAATTTAAGGAGAGATGCATTCAGCAATTGACTTCTTTTTAGGTTATTTTGGCACTACAGAAAGATGGCTACTGTGACTAGCATCCTTGATAGCAAGATGTCTACTCAATCTGTGCATATTCATCTAGGAAATCTAATTTTAGTAACTTGTAATACTTGGCTAACACATTCCCAGGTGGCTATTAGAACGACATTCAACAGATGCTTTTGTGACATTTTTTATTTAGAATGTCTTTAAATGCATCCTTAAAAAAAAATCTAATGTTTGTACATAAATATGTCAAAGTAGAACAATGCTGTCTATATAGATGATTTTAAAGACATCTTGCTAATGTACTGTAAGCATGGAATACGGTTAACGAAAGTGATAGTTCCCTCATCACCATCGCAGCTGACCACAGCTGAATCAGAAAGCTGCAGACATATTTTATTGGGTTTTTTTTAAATCGCCAACCCCATTGAAGCTCAGTGGCAATTAAGGAGATGGCTCTTAGACAGATTGCTGTAAGGGGTTTTGAAGTAGCTGTATGGTTAGCCTTTCCAGCAGGTTGCACTTTATAATTCTGTGCACTGATACTGTTTCTTTTGTGGCAGGTCACTATATCACAGCACCTTTCTATAAACCATGTGTGCATGTTCAATTTTCCAATAGACTGGCTTGTGAGAGTGACTGAATAAACTGAAAGCATTTTCATTTTCATTTCTGAGTTGCTTTTTTATTTTTATTTGATTTCTTCCTCTGCTTCATTTGATGAAGGAGAGTTAGCAGGCATGCTAGAAATGAAGAGGAAGTGCACGAGAGGGAAATGGCGGCAATGAAAGTGAATGAGGTGTAAAGACATAACCGTGCAGACTGCGACCCTAGGCCATTACATAAGAATTACCTCTAACAGGGGAGTGAATGAGGGGAAGAGAGAAAGGGAAACAGTTGGAGAAACAGAAAGAGCAGAGAAAATGACATGCCAAATGTGCAGGGCAGACTGTTGACTGAAAGCATGGAGCAGGTGTATGGTTTATGATGTAATGTGCCAATTTTTCAATTATCAGAGGTGGTTGGTGGTGCATTTAATGGAAAACCGATTCAAAGGTGGAAAAATCAATAAAGTGCCTTAAAGTGCTGAAAAAGCCTATTTGATTAGGAAAGCAAATTTGGGAAAATAATATTCAGACATATGAATCGAATTGAGGCTTTAGAAGACAACATAAAATGTGCATGGGAAAACAGATAGGGAGTGTGTTGTTGGGCCTCATGTATTCAGATAGAAGACAAAGACAGGCCTATCACAGTCGTAAAACCTAACTCAGGCCCCCACATAAGTCATAAATCTTACTGATAAAAACCGCGCCAAAATCAAACAAAAGGGAGTCCAAAACAGACTAAAAATCCCATGAAGCCTTGCTCACTAAAGGATCGAACTCTCAACTCCTATTGGATTAGGCACACAACAGAACGTCCCTCAACCATGACATCATCAGGAGTAGAAATACCTCTAAAATGCTTCCGGGATTTGCTTCCAGCAACTTTGCTCGCCATGTGTAGACGCAGCTCATCGCTGGTGCAGCCTCGTGGCATAAGGAAGTAAAGTCCAACTTGAAACTGTGGCCATACAATCTCCATCTCGCTGGACGAGTTGAGATTACTCTGTGTTCCACCGAACACTCTAAAGGATCCGAAGGAGACCGCCGAGCAATCCGCATCTTCATCTGTTTGCCTGCAGAAGTGAAGAGAGAAAAGATTTCTCTTCCATCTTCAATCAAGTCGACGTTGCTGATTTCTCCACCAGCCCGCCGAGAATCAGCAGCCGTACTGCCCGCCGACAGAGTGAGGAAACGGCCTCCCGTCATCACCCAAGCCTCGAAGAACCGAGTCGGAGTTAAAGGACGGATGAACACACATTCTGCATCCTCATGCGATTCAAGTAAGAGGTTTACGTCTGGGCAGAGATAGAATATTATAGTGTGTTATTCTTGTGTATCAAGGTTATTGCTTGTACAGTTTACGGACCGCCATGTCCGCTCATTATTAATACTCAGGGTATTAATTATCACAAATTTGATTTGCTGTATTGTAGTCCAACCACGTTGGGCTGTTGTGCATTTCTGCCATCGCGGGTGAGACCGGCAAACTGAGTTTATCCATTAAAGAATCAAAGACCGCGGGATGGTTTACGAGCCGTCCACCGCGTCTCTGGGTAATAAACTAACAGCTGCTTTCTCTCCCACAATCGCGAAACCGGCTTTGGGGTCGTCACTTAATTCTCTATCTCTCTCATACTAATCACACACGCGACCCCTCACAAACATTCTCATACACATTTTTGGCTAGTAGATAGCTTCGTGATAAAGCTCAGCTTTGTCCCTAAGCTACTATTGACTGGTTTCCCCCCGCCCACATTCACGGTCATATTCCCTGTTCGGAAGTCTCGCATGACATACTCTCCACGAGAGTCACGTCCGCCATTTTGCGCGCGTCCCTCCTTACACACACACACACTCTCATACACACACCTTATGTGTTATAGGATTATTTTAGTTTCCATATCTAATCATATCACTGTTAATTTGTAGTTGTAAGTCGGAAGTTTGTTTATATTAGAAAGAGAAGTGTTTTGGTTTGTTTTGCTTACACCTGTGTCATGCTGACGGGATGTCAGTGCTCGGATTCAAGCCTTCATTCATTCTTTTTTTCCCCGAAAATCGATATTCTTTGGATGTCGATTTTCCTAAGAGAACAATCTAATATTGAGACTGTTATACTATCTGGTTATTAGTCCCTGATTCCAGGGTGGTGCCCCGTCAAAATTAATCCTTATTAATATTCTATTGATTTTTGATAATTGATAATTATCTTTGATGATTGTTGAATTTGAATGATCAATAAGCTAGTGTTAATTTTAATTAATGTTTCATCGATGTTAACAATTAACGATTATCTTTGATAATTGTGGATTTAAAGGATTAGAAAAAGCTAACATTGATTCTCATTAATGTTCTATTGATTTTAATAATTAATAATCATCTTTGATAATTATTAATTATTGCTGATAACCAAACCCGCTCCTAAATGTAGCGCACTACATTTACTGGAGCCACATATGAGGTTTTAATGAGTTAGATTCAATTAATTAATTTAAATATTAATTAATAACTAAAGAAATAATTACCAATTATTTCTGATAGTAACACTGATCTAAACAACCAGTAAAGCCCTACAGTGTAAAGTACTTAATATACTAAATAAAATAAAAGTAAAATAAAATACTACATTAGAAAAACCTGAGCTCAGTTTTCTTTTCTGTGTTAACGTAATTTCCTGTTGGGGCAAGACATATTGGCAGGATTGGGGAGTAACGGAATACATGTAACGGGATTACGTATTTAAAATACAAAATATAAGTAACTGTATTCCACTACAGTTACAATTTAAATCATTGGTAATTAGAATACAGTTACATTCAAAAAGTATTTTGATTACTGAAGAGATTACTTTGCATTTTATTGTCATTTGTTTCATTTAATCCTTTCAGATGGAAACATTTATACATATAAATGATGTGATCCAAAGTGCATTTGAACAGCGGTGAAACACTTTCTTACGATGTGTTACATTCATAAGAGCAGACAGAGATGTAAGTTTGGAGCAGAAGAAATAGCAATAAACCTTGTGTAAATTGTCAGCTTTAAGCTAAGCTAAAATGCTGTTTCTACCATCATGTTACCAGGCACGATCATATTTTTTTATCAAGAAAATTCACGTTACATCATAATTTCTTTTTTTTTTTTTCTAGTAAGACCTTTGATATTAGGGCAAAAATCATATTCTTAATAATAATAATTTGTATTGTTTTCCTGTAACAGTGTCTAAAAACCCTAAAAACAAGATCAATTTGATTTATATTGTTTTAGAAACAACACTGCATAAGATATTTATGTTTTTCAGAGAATGTATTTTTAACGTGTATTTTGTCTTACTGTACTGGCAGAGTTTTTATGTCAAAACAAGTGAAAAAAATCTAACAGTGCTTAAGAAGTAATTCAAAGTATTTAGAATATGTTACTGACCTTGAGTAATCTAACAGAATACATTACAAATTATATTTTACAGCATGTATTCTGTAATCTGTAGTGGAATACATTTCAAAAGTAACCCTCCCAACCCTGCATATTGGAGTGTCATATCCATATCGAAGGGCTTATTATAAGCCAAAGCTAAACAGACATTACTTGCTACGTGCTATTGTGCTGACTTCCACTGAACTCGGAAAGTCATAATTTCCAACTTCCTACTTCGAAAAATGCAATGGGTCGCCACTTGATGTTGGACTTCCAACTTATAAACTCATGCAGAAATTTAGAACTCTGATTTTACTGTCTAGGTCATGCAAAGATGTCTGCAACCAGGGAGATTTACACAGCTGATAATAAACATTGACTTTTATCCAAATAAAATGTAGACTATTTTATTTATATAAATTCCGCACCTGCATTCCAATCTACATCTTGATGTAATCCTTCCTCAAGATCATGCAGTGTGTTTTCATGAGCTAAATGGAAGGCTAAACAAAAAGTTAAAATGTGACAAGACTGCAGTATACCCAACAGACTCCTGCAGTGCATGCAAGCCATTTGGCATCATGAGCTGGCAGCGCTTCACGTTCGGTTAATCACGCTAGAAAAAGGAACTGCAGATTATCCCCTTGGTCCCCCTCGCCCAGAGCTTGGACGTTTGGCTTGCGCTTTCCAACCCGTCGCGATGATTGATTCGGACCGTCCGACACGGCTACGCGATTCACTTCTCCAGGCGTCCGCCCAGGTTCAGCGGCATCCACTTCACCTCAGTGAAGGGCGAGAACGCTGCTACCTTGCGCGTGGAGATCGCTACCCTCCTACGGTAGGATGCGATAGAGCCTGTCCTTCCGGCCGAGATGAAGAAGCGGTTTTACAGCCCCTACGTCCTTGTACCAAAAAAAGGCGGTGGGTTGTGGCCAATCTTGGACCTATGAGTACTGAACCAGGCTTTACACAGACTCCCGTTCAAGATGCTGACGCAAAGACGCATTCTAGCGAGCGTCCGGCATCAAGATTGGTTCGCGGCGGTAGACCTGAAGGATGCATACTTCCACATCTCGATTCTACCTCGACACAGACCCTTCCTGCAGTTTGCATTCGAGGGCCGGGCGTATCAGTACAAGGTCCTCCCTTTCGGCCTGTCCTTGTCTCCTCGTGTCTTCACGAAGGTCTCAGAGGCAGCCCTTGCCCTGCTAAGGGAAGCGGGCATTCGCATCCTCAACTAAATCAACAATTGGCTAATCCTAGCTCACTCTCGGGATGTGTTGTGTGCACACAGGGACCTGGTGCTCTCGCACCTCAGCTGACTAGGGCTTCGGGTCAACTGGGAAAAGAGCAAGCTCCTCCCGGTTCAGAGCATCTCTTTTCTCAGCTTGGAGTTGGTCTCGTTGACAACGCACAGTCGGTGCTAACCTGTTTGAAGGCGTTCAGGCAGAAGACAGCGGTTCCACTGAAACTGTTTCAGAGGCTCCTGGGGTATATGGCATCCTCAACGGTGGCCACTCCGCTCGGGTTGATGCATATGAGACCGCTTCAGCACTGGCTTCAGACTCGAGTCCCGAGATGGGCATGGCGCTGTGGGACACATCGCGTGGCCATCATGCTGATCTGTCACCACCTCTTCTGCCCTTGGGCGTTCCTCTAGAGCAGGTCTCCAGGCGTGTCGTGGTTATGACAGACGCCTCCAAAACGGGCCGGGGCACTGTATGCAATGGGCACTCAGCCGCTGGCTCATGGATGGGCCCACGGCTGCATTGGCACATCAACTGTCTTGAGTTGCTGGCAATTCTGCTTGCCCTGCGGAGGTTTTGGCCGTTGATCCAGGGCAAGCATGTGATAGTTCGGATAGACAACACGGCAACGGTAGCATATGTCAACCGTCAAGGCAGTCTGTGCTCCCATTGTATGTCACAACTCGCCCGCCATCTCTTCCTCTGGAGTCAGCAGCACCTCAAGTCGCTGCAAGCCACTCACATCCCGGGTGACCTCAACACTGCAGCGGATGTGCTGTCATGGCAGGTTACCCTCAGGGGAGAGTGGAGACTCCACCCTCAGGTGGTCCAGCTGATTTGGAGTCGATTCGGGCAGGCACAGGTAGACCTGTTCGCCTCCCAAGAATCCTCCCACTGCCCACTCTGGTATGCCCTGACCGAGACACCTCTCGGTATAGATGCGCTGGTACATCGACTTCGCAAATATGCATTTCCCCCAGTGAGCCTACTTGCACAGACCCTGTGCAAGGGTAGGTGCTCTGCATGTGGTGGTTCCCCGTAGGTAACCCCATGCGACGTATATCTTCCGCTAATCCATTTCCCTGTTGGTAAACTGCGTCTTCCTTGGGCAGAGGCCCCTCTGCTCCAGTCACCATGCTTGTAGAAACTCCTCCCCCATAGGGTAGGATCTACCATGGGACTTCTCCAAATGACATACTTCCGACAAAGCTCGGCAAGACCATGCGACGTATTTCCACTCAAAATACGTATTTCCACTCAAAATACCCCCCCCCCCGGGCAGGGTGTGGTCTCTGTGGTGTCTTCCCCATGGGAGTGACACCCCCGACTAGACCTGGTGGCCCCAGTCGATTAATTCCTTTTTTTTGGGGGGGGGAGAGGAAAAAAAAGAGGATAAGAGGCCACGAATGGGTTAGCCTGTCCCTATCTTTTGGGCAGTCGACTTGTCCCCAAAGGGCCGTTCAACACTCATAACAGGGTTGGGGGAGGTTACGTGTTGGCCTGGTGCGCTGGCTACGAGGCACACAGTGCTCTGCCCATCACACACCGCCAGTTCACGTAACACAGTTCAGCCAGTTGCGGCATTTTGTATAGGGACCCCTTGTGTCACTACATCGACACAACGTTGAGTGAGTGACAGATAGGGAACAACCTGGTTACTTGCGTAACCTCCGTTCCTTGATGGAGGGAACGAGACGTTGTGTCCCTCCTGCCACAACGCTGAACTACCCGCTGAAATGGCCGGGACCTTGTCTCGGCTCCTAAATGAGTGGTTGCATACCAGATCCTTTTATACCCGTATGTCCGGGGGAGTGGTATGCAAATACCACTCGCCAATTTTCATTGGCCTTTTATCAAAGACAAGAGGTGTCTCGGGCTCCCAAGAGTGACCCCTAGTGTCACTACATCGACACAACGTCTCGTTCCCTCCATCAGGGAATGGAGGTTACACAAGTAACCAGGATGTTTGTATTACTCGTGGCCTACATTTGCACAAATCCAATTTGATGTTGTTAAATAGTAAAATAATGTTTGTCTCTACAGAGAAGGTGGCATTGCAGTTTTAGAGAGCACCATGGATGCCTCTGAAGCTCTAGAGAAAAGGTAAATATGGTCTCTCACTAAACATGACATTGTGAAATAGTAGCTGCAATCCACACCTATGCTGAATTTGTGTAATACTTTTTAACTTAGTCATCAGAATAGGAGTGTCCAAGTGTCCAAGATGATGGAAACCTGATCATAAATGATCATGAGATCAGTGACCTCAGGAACAGTGTGTAAGTTGTAATAATGTATTTTTTAATAGTATTGTAGAAATAAATGTAGGTGTAGTATGATTCCTAGTATTTACTAATCTCTAATTTGTCAGTATTGATTGGGGATCAGATGATGAGGAATAAGAGGAAACTGAAGGACAGCCCAGATGAAGAATATGTTCCTCAAATTTGTATATGGTATGTCAAATCAAATCAAATCACTTTTATTGTCACACAACCATATACACAAGTGCAATATTGTGTGAAATTCTTGGGTGCAGTTCCGAGCAACATAGCTGTCGTGACAGTGATGAGACATATACCAATCTACAATAAACATCAAATTTACACAACACATTTAAAATCTAATATACACATAATTACACACAACACAATATACAAATAATAACATACAATGTACATTATACAATGCACACAATATAGATTACACATTATACAATAATAATAAAAAAATAGTATATATAAAATGTACAGTAGGTTGTATTGTACTGTATTGACATTCAGGTTGTCGGTGGATAGTCAGTTGCCAGTGTGTTGTTAAGAGAATATAATTTATGACAGTCCAGTGTGAGATAATAAGATTAATAAAGTGCAGTGCTGATGTATATTGATCGTGAGATGTATCTGGCAGTTCACACCGCCCTTTGGGCTTTGCGGTTGTGGGCGATGCTATTGCCGTACCAGGCGGAGATGCAGCCAGTCAGGATGCTCTCAACAGTGCTGGTGTAGAACCGTGTGAGGATGTGGCGGTTCATTCCAAACTTCCTCAGCCGTCTCAGGAAGAAGAGGCACTGATGAGCCTTCTTCACAACGGCCTCAGTGTGGACAGACAATGTGAGTTCCTCAGTGATGTGGACACCCAGGAACTTGAAGCTGCTGACTCTCTCCACAGGTGCTCCATTGATGGTGATGGGGCTGTGTTCTCTTTCTCTTCTCCTGAAGTCCACCACAAGCTCCTTTGTCTTACTGACATTGAGGGAGAGGTCGTGCTCCTGACACCAGCGTGTCAGAGTGTGCACCTCCTCTCTGTAGGCTGTTTCATCATTGTCAGTTATCAGACCTACCACCGTCGTATCATCAGCAAACTTAATGATGGCATTGGAGCTATGTGTTGCCACACAGTCATGTGTGTACAGGGAATACAGGAGTGGGCTAAGAACACAGCTCTGCAGGGCTCCAGTGTTGAGGGTCAGTGATGAGGAGATGTTACTGCCCATTCTAACAACCTGGAGTCTGCTTGACAGGAAATCCAGGATCCAGCTGCACAGCAAGCTATTTAAGCCCAGAGCCCGGAGTTTCTCATCAAGCTTGGAGGGCACTATGCTGTTGAATGCTGAGCTGTAGTCTACAAACAGCATTCTCACATAAGTGTTCCTTTTTTCCAGGTGGGAGAGAGCAGTGTGTATTGTAGATGCAATGGCATCATCATTGGAGAGGTTGTTGCGGTAAGCCAACTGCAATGGGTCCAGTGATGGAGGCAGCACAGAGCAGATGTAATCTCTGATTAGTCTCTCAAAACATTTGCTGATGATGGGGGTCAGAGCAACAGGATGCCAGTCATTTAAGCAAGTGATTTTGGATTGCTTTGGTACAGGCACAATGGTGGACATTTTAAAGCATGTGGAGACTACAGACAAAGAGAGGGAAAGGTTGAAAATGTCAGTAAAAACACCAGCCATTTGGTTCACGCATGCTCCGATGACGCAGCCCGGAATGCTGTCTGGACCCGCGGCTTTACAGATATTCACCTGTCGGAAGGATCGGATTACATCCGCTACAGAGACAGAGAGTGAACTAACCTCTGTAGGTTCGGCTGCGAGAGCTCTCTCTGCGAGGGCGGTGTTATTTCCCTCGAACCGTGCATAAAAAGTATTTAGCTCATCCGGGAGAGAGGCAGCGGTGTTCACGATGGAGTTTTAATTCCCTTTAAAGTCCGTGAAGATATTAATTCCTTGCCACATGCTTCTAGAGTTGATGGTGTTAAACTGTCCTTCAATCTTGTTCCTGTACTGGCGTTTTGCTGCTCTGATAGTTTTTCGGAGGGCATAACTGGCTTGTTTATGCTCCTCCGCATTCCCGGAATTAAAAGCGGAGGTCCGCGCATTAAGTGCCGTGCGAACATCGCTATTAATCCAAGGTTTCTGGTTCGAGTAGATCCGTATTGTTTTGGACGGAACAACATCCTCTACACACTTTCTGATGAAACACGTTACGCTATCAGCGTAAACCTCGATGTCTTCATCAGAGGTGGACCAGAACATCTCCCAGTCCACGTGATCAAAACAGTCTTGTAGCACAGAGTCTGATTGATCCGACCAACACTGGATCGTTCTGAGAGTGGGTGCTTCCTGTTTCATTTTCTGCCTGTAAGCGGGCAGAAGCAGAATGGAAGAGTGGTCCGATTTGCCAAATGGTGGGCAGGGGAGGGATTTGTAGCCATCCCGGAAGGGAGAGTAGCAATGGTCCAAAACCCGGTCCCCTCGTGTGTTAAAATTGATGTGTTGGTGGTATTTTGGTGCAATTGATTTAAAATTGGCTTTGTTAAAGTCCCTGGTCACAATGAACGCAGCCTCAGGGTGCACGGTTTCCTGCTTACTTATAGTCCCGGGCAGTTCCTTGAGTGCCCGGTCTGTGTCGGATTGTGGCAGGATGTACACAGCAGTGATAATGACCACTGTGAATTCCCTCGGTAGCAAGAATGGTCGACACAGAAGCATGAGAAATTCCAGATCAGGAGAGCAGAAAGACTTGATAGAAGGTACGTTCCTCTGATCACACCAGGATTTGTTGATCATAAAACATACACCACCCCCTCTGCTTTTACCTGAGAAGTCTTTTGCTCTGTCCGCTCAGTGCACGGAGAACCCCACGGGTTCGATGGCTGAGTCTGGAATCTCTGCAGACATCCAAGTTTCTGTAAGGCAGATATTGCAGCAGTCCCTCGTCTCAGGTTGGAAAGAGATCCGCGCTTTCAGCTCGCAGAGCTTGTTGTCCAGAGACTGAACTTTTGCCAGTAGAATAGTGGGTAGCGGGGGTCGATTTGCACGATGTCTTACTCTGATGAGAACGGCGGCTCTATTTGCCCTTTTCCTTCTGCATTTTCACAGCCGGGCAGCCCAGACAAAGGGCTCCGCGGATGTGTTTGTAAACAGCGGGTCGGCATTGAGGAATTTGAAGTCCGGTTTACAGTGTGTAATTTCAGAACCAATGTCCAAAAGTGTTTTCTGTCGTAGACAATAAGGCAGATAACATCCAAGACAAAAAAAACATAAGAATTGTTAACAAAACAAACAAAAAACTACAATGTTGTTTTGGAGCTCGCAACACAGCAGCCATCTTGCATTGTAATTTCATTCTAATAGCTACTACTTCATGTTGTTCCAATGTGTGACGAGGAGGAGGGCGGGGCCGGGCCCCAATCAGGCTAATCAGCCGAGGAGAGGGATAAGTGTACCTAATGCGGCAGTTCGGGAGAGAGAGAGCCACATGCAGCTGCCATGTGTGTTTGTGTTGTGAGTCTTTTTGTTTGCAATAAAAAATATTTTGACGGTTCAGCCAGTTCCCGCCTCCTCCTTTCCCAACCTTAACCTTGTTACACAATGCAAACCAACTATTATCGCCACCAGCTGCATGCATAATCCTACATAAATCTTGCATTGTGTTATTATGTACAATGGGAAAAGTCAGAAGTCACAATTGTCATTTTTTTTCCCCTAGCAATGTTCACACTGTAAATTTGTAATTTTTTTTATAAATTACTCACATATTTCATGTCCTGACAGGATGGGTGGAGTGCTGCACAAACCACCATGCATTGATAATCTGCCAATAATCGGAGCGAATGAGACTGTTCATGACATCCCTGACATAGAGCCTCCATCAACTGACCCACCTCCATCCACTCAACCCCCCATCTTTCCCTGTTCAGCTGACGTCGTCACTGAGGATGACCTAATAGGAAAACGGTCTAAAGCAGCTAGCAACATTCTTTATGCAGCCAGTGCAAAGGTGCCCATACAGGTGCAATGTCACTAATGTGGAGTGCCAATGCCTTCCCCCCTTCGAGGTCTCCATCACTTCCAGGGGTACAGCAAGCATCATGGATTGGGTGAGTAATTGTAACCATACTACACTGCAACCAAGTTTAAGGCCTATGTCAAAGTATTTGCAGTAAACATGGTTTTGTGAGACTTCATTATTAGGCTCCCAAACCTGTTTGCATCTATACAGAATGTGAAGCACTCGTAATTGTATTAGATTAGATCTGTCCCTTTGGCCATATTGTGTGGAGTTGGAACTCGCAGCCTACAGTCAAATACAGGATGCTAGCGGAGGATTTCATGTTGGCCACTAACATCTTGCTGTTTGAGAGCAACTATTCCAAAGTTGCTCTGCTTTTCAAATTCATGAACACCACACCTCTTACTACACTATCCAGGATAACTATTGTGTGGACACTATAAAGGAGTGTTGGAATAAGAAAAGAGTGGAGATAGTACACCGCCTACAAGGCAGAGATGTGGTGATCGTAGGTAAGGTGCACTTTTTATTTTTTGTTGTTGTTGTTCTCCAAAACGTCAGTAGTATGTAGATATGTTAATTCAGTGTTCAATGAATACTGATCTTTGTTATTATCTATTTCAGTAGCAGAAGGAAGACTGGACAGCCCTGGGCACTGTGCCCAATACTGCACATACACCACCATGGAAAACAAGTCCCAGGAAATCCTCTCCATCATCACTGTATACAAAAGGGAAATGCAGAGAAATTCTGTCATCATGGAGAAAGAGGCATTCATTCGAATGGTGGACAGTCTTCTGACTGAGCTGAAGCTCGTTGAAGTGTGTACAGATACCCATGTCCAGATCTCTGCCCTCATGAGTAAGTAGGCATTAAAATTGTATGTAAAAAAATATAAAATTAATATTTGAGTCACTGTTTGAGGGAGAAAACGACACTATATACATAATGTACATTATACTTTTCTGACCAAGACAAAGGGAAGTACAAAGATTTAGGGGTGCGGCACAGCCTGGACAGTGAAAAATTCACTGCAAAGCCTTGGCTTTTTTCTAATGGAAATTTGTTTATCATGAGTGGCAGCTGACAAATCCATAAACCTGAGGTCTTTCCTGACTGTCATATTTCTATACATCATTTACAGGCAGCACAGATCAAAGGTCAGTCCAGCCTAATCCATTGGTTGAAGGACATTGTGAACCACTTTTGCTGGTGCTGCAAAACAGCTGATTTGTCCCAAAAATTCTTTGTAAGTTGTTTTATGCTGTCACACATTGGACTGTGTTGACAAACCCACACACACCATGGTTTAAATAAATGCTTGATTCTTATTGGCTGATGGCCCGCTACATTCTCTGATGTAGGTACAGCTGTTATTGCACAACATTCTAAAAATTATATACTGAACATGTCAAACTTTTTGATAATGTAAACTTGTAATTTTACTTTGGAAGAACAACTGTGTAGCCTAATTAGAAATAACTGGTTGGCTGAGTGAATGTTCTGTACTGGCTCCTCTGCGATGTATGGTATGTTACGTTATGGAATATTCTTGTGGCTACCATTACCAGCTTCACAGATATGTATTGTTGGACATTAAGATGATTCACACTTTGTTACAGACTGGATCAACCAGGTCATGTGCAGTGTGTAAACTAGCTTTTATGTTGTAAATAAGTTTGTGTATACATGCAACAAGAAGTATATTTATTCAACAACATATACAATGTGATTAACTTATAGAAAGTTATCACCTTTATAGCAGAAAGGGTATATGTGTATTTATCTTTTCCAGGAGCTGTGGCTAGGACTCGCTCACCATGTGATAAATGAACAGAGGTGGGTACTGGGGAGCTGCCAACATGAATACGACGGGACAAAGCAGTGGCTCGTAAGAGGGTCATTGGCTCATGAGAGTCTAAAGAGCATTATCAGGAACAAGCGATGGCTTAATGAAGTTCACAAGTACATGAACTTTAGGTAATTTGTGTGTTTATTTTGAACAATCAGTATACAAAATTAAATCAATTAAATTACTAAATCCTGTCCCATTACTGCATTTTTTCACAAATCGACAGCTGACCTCGAGTCTTTCCAGAATCACATACTCATGTATGCCAGTAAGTGCTCAGCATTTAGGCCACCTGCATTTGAGACCAGAACCCTGCTTGCAGCCCTTGACTACAACTACCACAAGAACCGACCAGACAGGACGAAACCTGATGGAAGCAAACAGTAAATTAGATTATTTTAGGCCATATTCACATGCTTGATGCACAATATAATTGATTGTATTTATGTAATGGATAAAATCCCCATTAATGTTCTCAAGTCTCTAGCAACTGAGTCATCAAATCTGCCTGCTCTCCAGTCATTACCTCCATTCTATTGTCAAGAAACGTAACTGCATCTCTTAGCAATACACAAAAAATATCTTTCATACTTATTTCAGGTACAAGAGACTATACGAGAAGAATTGTAGACGATGCAGTCTCTAAACTGTCAAGACAGAGAAGACGTATGGCCACATCCCAGATCAGCAGGCTCAGATTCTCTGGAAGAGAATGACTGGCAGGGGAATGCCCAAACTAAGGTCGCTTCGCCCAGATGACCCCAGAAGGTTTGGCCTTCTTTCCCCTGTACCGGCACCAACCAAAGAGGAACTCTGTCAAAACCAAGTCAGGAGAGGTGTTGGCAGGTGGAAAACACCTCTTTTTTTACCTTTTTCTTGAGCTAAATAAAACACACACTTGGGGCTTGATCATATGTATAAAATCAGTTAATACACAGATAGAAAGCATACTTTCTTTTTAACATCACTCTGCTAAAGAACTAGTCCACAAAATAGTAACTACATTTTTTTGTCTAGTAATTGCAATTATTCTCCTCAGTGCCAGCATTCCAGACAGACTGATGAGCAGCAATGCCCACTGGAGTAAGAGCCTCGAAACTGTTGCCATATTCACTTTATTGTCTTTGTTATATTTTTTATTATTAATGAGTATTCATTCATGTGTATTGTAAACATTATTTTCTGCATTGTTTTTCCAGTAAAGTGTTTGCACTATCATTATGGTGACAATTACTTTAATCTCAATACTAGTAATAACAAGAAAGTACATGAATCTATATTACTATATTTTGTTATTATTATTTTGTTATTCTTACTGATCTGTGCATTTCTATTTTTGTTATTGTAGTCATATACTATGTACATCAGTTAGTACTAAGAAATATTTTCACCTATCACTACTGTAACTTGTGTTTGTCACAACCATTTTCAACAACTCAATTTAATTACAATACCATCTTGTTATTCCCTTTCATGTGTATCTGCCCGTATTGCTATGTAAATAGGACAATTTATACTAATGTTTATTAAAATTGTTTTAGTATTTCTTTACTGACTTAATGATTGTGTTAGTTTAAGGAAATAATTATTACAAAAGTATTATTTATGAATAATTTAACTTTAAATAAAACAAACAACATTAAATTAACATATATAAGGTTAAACACAAACTGGAATAAACTTGTGTATAATTTCAAATACATAAAATTAAGGTAACTTGGTGAAATCTCTTATAAATCTATAAATTAAAAGTGAAGTTGGATGCCCTGATGATGCATATGCCTCCAGAAGGTTTGCATGGAAATACCAACAGAGGGAGAGGGTTTGCTTTTTAGAGGCAAGGGAAAAAAACAGTGTGCTGGCCCTGAGGATCAGGGTACTTGTCCCTGATCCACCAGACACAGCAGCTAGGGATAACAACCCAGTTTCCCTGAACCAATGCCCCATGTTGCCAGAAGATGTAATGCATAGGCAGCATCTCTGAACTCCCGATTGTCATTCCCGGGCTCCCTTGCTTTGCTAATCACCAACACGTCATTCCTGTACTGTCGGTGCAGGCGCAAAAAATCATCTGCAAGACAGTAGAGGGTGAAGTGTGGCAGCTGGCTAATGCAATGGTTGGTCTCCCGATCTGTTGTCATCTCCCTGCATTTCCCACACATACACCAGGGTACAGCGGGGTACGATGTTGGGGCAGCATGCTGGTTCTGGAGTATCATCAGGGCATCAAAAACTAGCCCTGGCTCCCTGGAAAAAAGCTGACTTGTCAACTCCCGGAGATCCTCCTCACTCATCTGTTGAATGAGTACCTACGTAAACAGATCACAAATTAAACCAAACCACATTAGGCTAATATTTTACTCCATAAACTACTGACATATAAACCTTCTAGAAGCATGATAGTTTAATACTGCAAAATACATGGACTGTACTTTTAAATCTTGTCTGCCTGCATAATGCTTTTGCCATCTATTTGTTTCATTTAGTATATTACATACATTCTGGCAACCTGCATGAGCTTCAAGTTTGGGGTGGGGCAGACAACTCTCCAATATTTTGAATTTGGACTGCAGTACCCATTTCAAATGCTTGTTGTCAATCTTACATATAGCACCTTTTTCTCTTTAAAACAGAAAACATAAACCCACATCGTGGGGTTCAAAAATCTGAGTCTATTCAAAATATACATTAAACCTGGAAATAAAGTTTTAGGATTTTGTAGGTGCGATTCACCAAAAAATGCTAAATAGTTGATCGGCTTGTGATGTGCGAATGGCTTGCATGCACAGCGTGAGTCTCGTCACACTTTAATAGTGTTTAGTCTCCCATTCAGCTGATGAAAACACGCTGCATGATCATGAGGAAGTATTACATCAAGATGTAGATTGGAATGCAGGTGTGTCATATAAATAAAATAGCCTGCTCCTCTCTTGCTGTTGCTTGCGTGCTAGTGATTACATGATTACAATGACATAATATAAGAAATATTTAAGATTCCACACAATTTCGTGATCAGTAATCAAATAAGCTAATTTGTGACATTAACTGTTAACTCATTTTGTACAAAAGGACAGGTTTTCTTTCATAAAAGCACATTAAAGCAGAACATGATTATATTATAATAATCCGGTTTTGCACAAAATTTTCACTCAAACTGTTATGCTGGTAATATCATTTGTAATGAAAAATAAATGATTAAATTAGAAAAATGCAAAATAGAAACATTTTCACAAGTGGACTCATACTGCCATTGACCAGGAAAATAAAAAAATAGCACTCCATGTCAAAAAGGTTGGCGACCCCTGATCTAAAACAACATTGGCCTTATTTTGTAATTTTTTTGTCAAATAAAGTGCTGCACAACAGAGCATCACATTATAATTGAAAAGATTGATGTAATCTTCCCATGCAGTACGCACAGCATTCTTGACTGTAAGATATTGCTTAAAAAGTATAATTATGATAATTTGTATTATTATTATTACATTAAATATTACATTGTACTGTACAGTAGTAATATCTCTGTTGTGAGTCAATTTTACATGCCAAGCTTGTATTTTGAATCAAGCTCTTATTTTGACATAAAGGCTTTTCCATTTTCTGTGTTTTAGACAGTAGCTTCACACCTCCAGATAAGAGGTTGGTTATATGGCCCTTATTCAAGCGCAAAATGTTGCAATTTAATAATATAAATATATCGTCTGCAGGCACTGCACGCTTCGCAGAGAATGTGCATTCTCTTCTGTAATCCTCTAAAACAAGAACAGTGCATGATGCTCATAAAATGTGGTGTTTTCAGCTAATGAACAGCTTTACATATTCACTTTGAAGCACGCAGCACACATTGACTATATGTATTTAATTAGATTGTATCCTTTTCCGATTTTTAAAATTACACTAGGACATATCCCGATTTTAATTTGTTTAATTATGCACTTCAGTGTAAAAGGAGGAACAGAGCACTCGCACAAATAAGCATTTGGAAGCAGTCGTGTGTTAGTGAGACAGAGCGTGGGGATCAAATTGAGTTGGTGCTCAGTTTCGTTACTGCAGAAACACTTTTTTTTTTTTTTTTAAAGTATCGACTTGGTAGCGAAGTACTGGTACTTTTGACATTCCTACTAGGAGACAACTCTTTACACCTGCTAAGCTAAAGGGAGCATTGCAGTTTTGTTTCCTCATACGTCATCTTTTGAGCCTCAAGTATTGGAGTGCCTTTATGGGTAAAAATGTATGATAATGGTCAGTCATTTATAGGTAATTATGCATGAATTAATGCAGGACAAATGAGTAGTACTACATTAACACTTTAGTTACTACTATTAACTAATATGAAAACATGATTATCCAATCAGTATGTAATAGCAAACTGACCATTGAGGTAGTTCACTATTAGGTAATCAATAATTACTGAATTTGATCTGCCTCATTGAGAACTATTAACTAACGAAGGCTAATTTAAAATAACTACTTATTAATTACTAATAAAAATATTAACATGTGTCTAAAATGTGAATGATTATGTTTTTATTTTGAACAAGATCATGCATGGGTTCTTTGTAGGAATTAATTTATGAATGTAACAGGTCTGGTAGAGTATCATAGTCAAAGATGTAACCACATATTCAGGATTGCTGGGTACCAAATAATAAACCATGGATAAAACGGATGACATGTCCCCCTCAATGTCTATGGTGGTTACGGCCATGATCATAGTCAGCTTACCTTACATAAATATAGGGATGTATGTGCCCAACCTGTGTATTCCTTAGAATATTTCTTCTGTTCATTCAAAAATGATTAACATCTGCATGTTTGATATTGCTGAAGGTCTTTTTTTAAATAATTCTGGTAACCCATACGTAATGAGTCAAGTGTTACCACATAAGTATGAATAAATTACTAATGATCTGGAACATTATTTTAAAGTGAGGGTCATGGTAATGCATTATTAATTAATGAGATCTCACGGTTTCCTTTCTTGAGAGTTAAAGGTTATCTGGACCATTATTCTAAAGTGAAAACACATTATAAACCATTTATAGTAACTGAGGTGTTACTTGTCAGTTAGTAATGCATACTCAAGTGTTTGTTCCTACATTTTATTCATCTAATCAAACAGATAGTTAACAAACATTCACAGACATTCAAAACATTTTATTTTTCCTGGCATTGAATTATGAATCATTGAAATAACTGATCATAATTGCATAGGCTACAAACCTTTAGCAGGATAATGCTTTTAATTGCTGGTGCTCACGGTTACTACATGTTTTGAAAGTCTTATCTCTTAAAATAAAATAATAAAATTATTTGTCTAAAGGACAAGTGTGTTGATCTCCACAAGACTTCAACAGAAAACAGAGAGAAAACCGGCATGCAGCTCTGAGGCTGATTCCACCTGTGTATTTCCACCCTAGACAGCCCACTCTGTAAATACATACAGTTTGTATCATAATAATTTGACATGTTTCCTCCTTTGCCTATGTTCAGTATGAACAGAACAGAACGTATGTTAAAGTTTACTGCGTGCAGTCGTATCGACGGGAGGGCAGATCAAAACCACACTCGCTCAACTTTCAGTTTCAGTGTGAGCATTGAATATGGCGAACCCTGATTGGATTAGAAGCTTGATGGACTAGACACTCATTCTTTTTTTCATTGGATCCATTAAGTTACTCAGAAAAAAAAATGCACTTCACATAAAATTAAACACTTCTTGTTAGATTAACCTACAGTATCTATGACTAAAAAAACATTAAAAAAAAAAATATATATATATATATTCAAGTATGTATTCATTAATAATGTGTTACCATGACCATCACTTTAAAATAATTAGTAATTCCTTCATGTTTATGAGGTAACATTTGACTCATTACTTATGGGTTACCAAAATTATTTAAAAAAGACCTCCAGCAATATCAAACTTGCCGAAGTTAATAATTTGTAGTGAACAGAAGAGATATCCCAAGGATTACACAGGTTGGGCACATACATCTGTAAGAAGACTATGATAATCTACCAGACACTGTAGCCATGATTTAGAGAGCTGTCATGTTAATTAATTCCAGCAAAGAATGCACGTGAGGTGCATGTTTCTCTGAAGGTGCATTTCATGATCATGTTCATAATAAAAACATAATCATTCACATTTTATACACGTTAATGTTTTGATTAGTAATTAATTAGTAGTTATTTTTAAATTAGCCATAGTTAGTTGATAGTTCTCAATGAGGAAAATCATATTCAGTAATACTACTCATTAATCCTGCATTAAGTCCTGCATAGTTACCTGTTAATTACGTACGATTATAATAAAGTGTTATCCCTTTATGGTCAAATAACACTGATATCAAGTAGGAATATCCTGCATCCGACTTTGAATGGAACATAGCATTGCTAGTCAAAGTCAAGTGGTATTAGTCATCAATATTTTTGGTCCGTTTTCTAGTAAAAGAAAGACTGTACATTTTAATTATTTTGTGTATATCTGCTAAAAGTTACTTTGTCAAGTTTATGGAGTACACAAGCCTATAGATGTCCTCAAAGCTAACACATATAGGCTAAAAGTAAAAAAAAAAAAAGAAAAGAAACAACACCAACAATGTCATCTCAAAGTCTGCAGTAATTCTCACATTCTAGGATTCATAAGGACACATCACGTGTATTTGAACATCTCTATGTTATTTTTTACAGAGAAGAAGTGAAGAGGCGAGAAAACATGGCGTTAAGAAATGACATTGGCAGCTGACCAGAAGGCTTTGGAAAGCCTTTCTTTCTTCCTGTCCGCTGTTCTTCTTGGGCAGCTGAGTGACAAACAGCCTGAGTTCTGACAGCTGTCATTCAGAATAATAATGTATCCATGCACCTGAGTTAGAAAAAAATCGAGTAATTTTTATTTGTATAGCGCTTTTCACAACACACATAGTTTCAAAGCAGCTTTACAGAAAATCATGCATTAACAAAAAATGAAACTGTAATATCTATAAAGTCTTAGAGTGATCATTGTGTAGTCTGATTAAATATGATTTTAAATTGTGTATAAAATTAAATAATTATATAATAATTGTATTTAGAACCCCTGTGAGCAAGCTGAAGGCAACTGTGACAAGGAAAACAGAAATCCATAAGATGTTGGTTAATGGAGAAAAACAACCTTGGGAGAAACCAGGCTCACTGTGGGGGCCAGTTCCCCTCTTGCTAAACAACATGAACATAATGCCGATATTAGTTATTTATGTGCAGTGCAGGTCATGGTTTAAGATTAGTAAACTAAGTTAGTGTTGAGGTCCAGTGTTTAAAAAAAAAAAAAAAAAAAAAAAAAAAAATTATGAATTGTAAGATTAATGACGAATGTCTTTGAAGTCCATCCTGGATTAACTGCAGAAGTTCACATACATGCATTGTCATTTGTTAGTTGGCTGATGACGGCTTTTGTTGCCAATTAAATTATAGTCTGTGTGTTCCATTTCAAGAGTGTAGTCCATCAATAGACAAAGGTGATTCAGGCAGAGATCAGTGAGGTGCATCGCAGTTCAACCGGCAGGACATTTCGGTGAAGTTTGGTGAGGTCCATCCTAAGTCCAAGGTTCAGGCAGTGGCATATGAAATATCCGATGTCTTACAGTTGGAGTTGGCACCAGTTCATCCTCTGAAGTCCATCGTAAAAGACTGAAGTGATGTCTGGCTAGCACCGGCTGCATTTAGTCGTCATCACTCAGAGACACATAGCAGTGGAGTCTGACACCATGCAGGAACGGAGCTGGATCTGGCCGGCTCTGGTAACCATGAACCATGAATCTCGAGGTTGAGACATGGAAACAAATGTAAAAATGTAAGTGTAGATGTCATAAAATTTTATGCAGAGTTATAGATCATGATAGATGTTTCTGGTTCTGGCAGACCTAAATAAAGCAGCCTAATTATGAGTTGATGGATAAATTAGGTGTATGCCTAGATAAATAGATTAATCTAGACTTAAACTGAGAGAGTGTGACTGTGTCCCGAACAGTGTTAGGGAGACTATTCTATAGTTTAGGAGCCAAACAGGAAAATAATGTACTTCCTTTTGTGGATTTTGATAGTCTAGGAAGAATTTTGTGATCTTAATGAATGTGATGGAATATAGTGTGTCAGAAGGTCACTTAAGTACTGTGGAGCTAGACCATTCAAAGCTTTGTATGTAGTTAACAGAATTTTAAAATATTAAATTGAAATTTAACAGGTGAAATGAAATGTAAATTGAAATGTAATGACGATAAAATGGGGCTAATATGATCATATTTCTTGGTTCTAGTCAGTACTCTGGCAGCTGCATTTTGAACCAATTGAAGCTTATTTATTGAACTTGCTGGACATCCTCCCAGAAATGCATTACAATAATCTAGTCTTGAGGTCATGAAAGCATGAATTAGTTTTTCGGCATCAGCAACAGAGAGCATGTGTCATAACATAGCAATATTTCTGAGGTGAAAGTATGCTGTTCTACAAACATTGGACATTTGATTTAAGGACAGATTGGTATCAAATATAACACAGACATTTTTTGCTGTAGAAGACGACATAAAAGTACATCCATCGAGAGTCAAATTATATTTTATCGACTTATTTTTAGAGGGTTCTGGTCCAATAATTAGTACCTCTGTTTTGTTGGAATTGAGTAGAAGGACATTTCTGGCCATCCAGTCTTTGATTTCATTGATACACACTGCTAATTTGGAAAAAAATAATCCCCATCTACAAATGGCAGAGCAATAAAAACAATAGATGGATCATCAGACTTGAATTGGAGAAAGACTGTGTTTGGATAAAGTAATTTTCAGCTGTGTCTGAATTTTTAATTCCACTGTTGTATAATAACTCACTTGTCTCAGAGTTTCAGCAAAGATGGCACAGACCTTTCATCAAGTTTGACAACTTAAGAACAAACGGAGGAGGTGGGGAAAAAAGGCTCTTTGTTTTCCTCAAAAGGGCCGATTCCACTGCAAATTGATTTTCTCAGACAACATAAGTAGTCCTCTCTATTGAAATGAAGAGAAGTTGTCCCTCTTTTTTCTTCACTTACAACTCCAGACATTTTTTCCTTGCTTTCCTGGTTACCAGTACCCTCCTGCTCTTGGCAGCTTTGTGCAATCAATCAGTCACTATAACTGAACTGTCTATCACCCTGAGGGTAGAGACTTTTCTCTCTCTATCTCTCTTTTGCATCTGGTAATGGCAGATCCCTTTCTGTCCTACTACAGTCGGAACAAACGAAAAGCAATGGACAGCTATTTCAATTCAGTCAAACTCCATGTCTCTTCATTGCGTTTGCATATGTTCTCTTTTGACTGACAATACTTTTTTATGCTCTTAATCGTAACTGTCTGTAGTTATTTATTGATTGGTTACCTCTCATAAAGTGCCGATCCACAATTAAAACCAAGCCACTAATGGCATATTGATTCCACAGCAGTTCAACCACATTAACCTATTGCTTTAACAACTTAACCACGGGTCATCTGACAGTAACTACCATCTACTTAACTTCATAATCTGACATAGTTTATTGCAAACAAGCACTTAGGCTCAAACAGCCAGGAACACAGTTATCATCCTTCAATATTTATGTTTTGTTAAAATATATTGAAAGCCAATGTTTCAAGTGGAATAGCAGTGATTTAATATTTTTTTACACGTGAGTTGTGGTTGAGTTGTGTTTGTTGAATTGGTAAAATAAAAAAGGTGTAACTTCTCTTATTGATATTATTACAGAATGCTGTTATTTGGTTTGAATCAGGCTTCTATACATTGGAAGGTAAACATTATGAAAAGGTCATGTTCCTGTGAATGCACGCCCCGGGAAAGATGGACAATTCGAATAATATGAGTGAGATATTACCTCTTAAAATCCTCTATTTTCTTTTAGCCTACTATTGTTCTCTCCCTCTGACTTTCTTCATTGCCCACTTATTTTTGTATCTTCTTCTTTTGGGGTACAATATGGATTATAGAGTTATATTTGCCCAGGTGGAGTGAAGACCACAACCTGTGCATATGTGTCTGCATATAAGCTTGTGTTTTCTCCCAAGGTGAATGAGCATACAAGTGTGTGTGATTGATTTCTTCTTTCTTGGCTCCCTTGATGTAGTGGAAACTCAACTTTAGCACCATCTCTCCCTCAGGTCAGCTGTTTTCTTCAAAGGTTAAGCTCTCTTTTGCTCTCTTCAGTTCTCCCCTTCTTTAGCTTGGTTTCCCTCTCTTTTTCTCTCTCTTGAAAAATGGAGTGGAAATGTATATGACAGACTGCAGTTTAACCAGTGGTCTTGCTCTTGAGGTAATGTACCTTGTGACAACATAATGAACTCAGAATCCCATGATACCCACCTTTAACCTCATTAACTCAAACAGATTAGGGTTTTGTTGCATATTTTATACACAGTAGTGGAAGCTTATGCTTCTTCCCAGACAACTAAGTACTTTCCCATCTCCTACTTGAAAATAAATAACCACTGGAATGGCACTTGAGGTCGGAAATCTGACTCGTAAAGTTGGGGCAGATCGATCAACCCCTACTTCAGTGAGAAGCATCCTTTGATATCATTTCCAAGATGGTGCTGAATCTCGTGCAACTAAATGTTACTTTTTTTTTATTTCTGTTGGCTGCATATGCAAGCATTTTCTGCTCACGGTTTTTATGTTTGTGCCATAATTGCCATTCAGAATAATATTGTTTTGCTGCACCATCTTGTTTTGTTTACATTTGACCATGCCGCATAATTCACAGGACTTCTTTTAGGTCCGAAGTGGGGAATTTCAAATCGAGTATTCCCAGGCCTCATCTCATAAAAATGAAAGTGGTGAATTTTACAGTATGACTGTGACCTAGGACCTTGCAGGAAAAGTAAGTTTTCTCATGTGTTTTGTCTTCAATGTTTGTGAATCACTTTCTGTTTAATAATATTAATGTATATGTTGCATGTTTTAAATATCTGTTTGTTAAGTTACATTTATCCACCTGTGAATTGTACGATCCTTAGTGGGAGGAGCCAAACTCCTGGCAAACATTTTAGGTGTGGGAGTGTAGTTGTTGAGTTCACTTACAAAAATTGAGAGATCATGGCAAATTTGCTGCAAACTTGCCGCATATTCGCCACTGAATCTTAAATCTAAACCTAACCGATAGAGTCATAAAAAGCAAATGTGAGATGAAAAACATAACTGGTGAAGCAATGCATGTTACTGGTCTTATTGTATTGAAATGAACATTGAAATGTTGTGATCTTTTACTCGCTTGTTTCTAATTCATCTGCAATGGGCTTGCACAACGGCTCCCGCCTCATTGCAAACAAAGACCATGATGCACTGTCAGATCATTGTTCAGTTCTCACGTTAGTGGAAAAGTAGGCCGGTATTGACATCGGATCTCAGTTTCCCCAGTAAACAGTAAACTCTGGCATGAGAAGCATGGCGGAAAGGTGTATGTGTGTATTACGTGTGTGCCGCAATGTAAATGAAAGTATATTGGCTATTTTACTTTAGGACTAGCCGTTCAACATGTCCCAACCCCACTTCCTGTTTCAGTAGGAAATATGTCCACCAAACACCAAAAAGAACTGTTCACAGTGATTTTAATATAGAAATAATTATGTGCTGCTTTTGGCTGCAGTATATAACAGGTCTTATGTCTTGACCATGACTACTACAAAAACAAGCAACATAGAGTGAGAGTTGGTTATTACCAGACCCAGTTCTAATGGGGAAAACCCAGGAAGGACTATCTTCACTCCAGCATACAGAGATCAATAGAAGCTCTATCCGTGTTTGACTGGCTGAACTATTGAGCTTATTCTTCAAATGTCAAATGCTGGTCTTTTGCTGTTATCGGATGGGTGTTATTGAACCATAGCCTCAGCTGGCAGGTGTTATAGATCTCTGGGAGAGAACTGCATCAACACCTGAGAAATGGCACGTGGGCACATTGCTGCACAGTGCTATCTTTCCTTTCCCCTGCAGAATATAGTCATCACTTCAGAAAAAAAAAAAGTCACTTGTTTACCTTTTCTAATCAACCAGAGGCTTGGAGGGATTTAACAAACAGGGAAAAAGTAGCATATTGCAAGGTCAACGTGACCAATAATGGTCAGATGTTTCCAACACTCTTTCTCTCTCCATCTAACCTCTGCATAGTCGGGGCAATTAGAGTGTGTGTGTGTGTGTGTGTGTGTGTGTGTGTGTGTGTGTGTCCGGCATAACACTAGTAGCAGGATTATCCCTCCAGCATCTGGACTTCTGCTAATTAGATCACCTCTCCACAAATGTACATGTCTGTGTGTTACCACGGCCTGCATGTTAAACAGCATGTAGGCCAGTAATTGGGGATTACCTTGATAATATTCTAGTAGGGTTTACAGTGCCATTACTGTTGATAATAAGCCATTGTCTATGGACTGAATGTCTCATTTGTATGTAGCAGCCAAAATGTGGGATAGCCAAATGCCAGCATTCTAATGGCCATCCGGATATTCATTTTTATTTTTATTTATTTATTTATTTTTTTAACATTGATCCATCTCCAGAAGGTGAAAGCATTGTTCCAACTCAATCAACCTAAATGAAAAATCTACCATTTAACTGTAAATGTAATCACTGAAAGCACAATTGGCCCACATTATTTAAATGAATAAATAAATAGAATAAATCTATTTCAGCAATGCTCTTATAGCGTCGTATTAAAACTTCACATTGCCGGAACTGGGCTTTAAAAATGCAGCAGATGATTAGATTCTAGATTTCATTTCAGTAATGGTAGATTATAATCTGAGTGGGTTTAATATATGTGAGCCTTGGTCATTTTTTTTTTTTTTTTTTTTTTTTTTTTTTGTCACTGTGGCTTGGATATCCAGGACTATTGATATAACAACAAGATTATCGGTCAGCTGTTGGGTCACTATGGAGATAACAAAGCGACCAATGCTACAGGAATTGCACCTGTTATGCATGTTTGTTTTAGAGGAGCACCAGTAACATAGAACTGGAGCTAAATTCAACAACCTTTGAATTCTGTTTTCTGCTATTATATCTGTATTTATTAGGGGTGTAACGGTTCAGATTTATCAAGGTTTGGTTTGTATCATGGTTTTAGGGTCACGGTTTCGGTATGGTTCGGTATTTGCTTTGTGCATAAAAAAAAATATTACTGCCAAATCCAAAGAATAATCTATTTGGTAAACACTTCATCAGGTTTGCCCTTAAATAACAATCATTGTTTTACAACAGTAACCATAGTTTAACCATGGCATTTGTAGTAAAATCATAGTAACCACAATATAAACAAGGTTACTGTCATGCCTACAATATATAGTATAATCATGTTTACTATATAGAAACTACAGTATTTCTGTAGTAAAACCATGGTTAATTGTATCAAAACCATGATTTTTTTTAAGTGAACCATGGTGACAGCAGTCATGGGTACTACAGTATTACTATAGAAAAAATCTTGGTTAATTTTTGTCAGAAAAAAAACAAACAAACAAACAAAAAAAACATTTTCTCTAATTACTAAATCAACATTTTAACTTAATACCTGCACTAATACGCTACATGCATCAACATAAAGTGCACTTCAAATTAATCACAACATATATACATATTTGGAAGCTGTACATCACTATAAAAGGAATAACCTTGCTATTAAAATGCATACGAGAAGGGATGCTGTGATAATGCTGCTTGAGTATTTTAATCATATACGTGGAAATCCCACATGAATACCCCAAGCGCTTTAGTTATTGTTTCGTGTCTGTCTGAATTAGCACGGAGTATCTGCTTAAAAAGTGTGTGCTGTTTCAGCTCACGTGCAGCTCTTTCCCTGGTTGATATCGTCTTAAAAGATTAATCAAGTATCTATGTATTACTATAATGGCATCTAATACCATTAATCAAAGTGCATTATTGACGCCCGTGATAGATTACAGCCATGTGAGGAAACAAGGAGAACTTGCATGCATGTTTTAAATAAACCCTCCCTTATTGACATATATTACCAGTATACGGCACTATTTTCGAGCGATGTCTGCACACAGTGCCTGTTTTGTAAATGTCTTTTGACCATCGACTGCAAAAAGAAAATGTTTCCAGAAAGGAAAAACGCAGGGGGCTTCTCTATCAGCAGCTTGATTTCTCCACTTCCCATTTTCAACTACACACAATGCTTGCAGAACAGTGATGTCATTAAGTTGACGCACGTGAAACACAGGCAGAGCTTATCCATCTACAGATCCATTCAGGTGTATTAGCGGAGGTTGTAACTGTGCCTGTCTGTTTGACGCTTTGTTTTCTTGACCAAAACTTGTGCTCCAGATGCGTCATTAAACATGAGGTGAACCGACCGCAGTGCCAATGCTTCCTGAACCGTGGGTGGTGAACTGTACGGTTAATTTTTTACCGAGAACCGTTACACTCCTAGTATTTATTGATGCCCTTCACTTTTAATTACTGAGATCATAATGATTATGTTGGTAGTTGTTAATCAGTTGAATAAATTAAATGATTGAATGCTCCTCTGATTGTCTTTTCAGAGACATTGAAGATATGTTTAAGAATCAAAATACTTTACAATAAAACTGAGTTATGGCTCTAAAATCTGATGAATGTGGATGAGCCATGTTCAAAGTTATTGTAAAATGTTAATTTGGCGGAATATTTTTTCCCGAAAGATTTCACAAAAAATCAGAAATTCACAGATGAGATCTCTTTAATATCTCAATTGTATCTCATAGAGAGCAGTGAGATTACAGTAAATGGAGAGCTTTATTGGGGACTCACTGCTTTTCAGATATGTCTCCTAAAAAAATAAATAAAAAAAAGCAACTTTAGAAATGCCGCATGTGTCTCCTCTAATTAGATCTCAACAATATGTAACTGTGCTCCGATTTACCAGTATACCAGATTCTGCAATGAAAAGTCAAATTCTTCCTAGGTTACATTATCTGAGCCGTGCTGTCCATATTCATTTTATACCTCTGTACTCTTATTGTATGTCAGCCATTGTCTTATTTGTCTCTATTTGTATTGCTCCTAAGGGATTTTAGGAGAAAAATCTGATACAAAGTTCATACTTCAGTGAAACACAACTAAGAACTCCGTTAAGTCTCATGAGCTAAAGAGCAACCTCTAAGCAATACAAGTTTTCTCTGGGTTGAATTTTATATTTAATGCACCAAGTTGATGTGTTGCCTGGGAACCATAAACAGCCTACAGTTAGGCTAATGAAGTATTTGCCAGTATGTCATAATCCCTGCCTAACCCCACACTGTTCAAGGCAGTTATTATATATATATATATATATATATATATATTTCTGCAAAGACACTTACGGTGATAAAGAGGAGCTTACAAATGAAATAAGAAAAGCCCCACACTGCTCACGTATGCAATGCTGCAAAGTGCCTCCTACCTACAGCCCCCTTAATGTTCCGGTTATATTGTTAATGCATTGTCTATCCCTTCCCTCTGTCTGATCTGCTTTGTTGTTAAAGAATTGTATGAGAGAAGCAGGGGATGCTTGAGCACAAAGCTCTGAGCCTGCAGGCCGACGCACTGATTCAGACATAGATTCATGTCAGATCTGGGGCTTTAATCATCGAAGTGCCCCTATCCTCACAGACACGCCTCATACAGCCTACTCGAATGGACATAGCCCCACAGCCAAACTCAATTCAAGCACTATATTATGGATTATGGTAATCCTACAAGCCAAGGGTCAGAGGCACAGGGCGACGCAAGCTCATTCAATCAAGATAAGGCATGCAAGTGTTTATGTGTGTGCTGTTTGTTTGACCCACTTTAATCACCAAACTACACTAAAGTACTCTCAAAATTTTATAAAAATATCCAAAAGAATTTAATAGTTTTACTTGGTACACTGTTGATCTTTTTAATGTGTTGTTTTTGGTGAATTGTATTTTTATTTTCAATAAATTTGTGTATGTGACTTTGGACACACAAACATAATTGCGCAACTGTCATGTAATGTCCTTTCATTCAGTCTTGGTGTGCAGTACAGTAAAACGCAGGGCTGTCAATTGAATATATATATATATTTTTTTTTTATTAAAATCAAATACATTATATGCTGTTTAAGTAATCAAATTATTCACAATTAATCACACATATAAATATTTGCTGAGAAAAGTCCCAAAGTAAAAGATAATTCTGATTATTCAGAAGATAATTCAGGACACTACATTATGAACAAATTATTGAATATGCATTACAAAAAGTGACTCAATATACAATATTATAATATCATTGAACAAAAGCCTATAACTGGACTACAGTCCACAGCAGCCCATTTTGCAATTGAGTCAATTTGTCTGGGGTATACTCTGTTGAGGTATACCTCTGTTGACACAGGACATGTTCTGTCTGCTTTTATTGGGCATTATGCGTAACTGTTGGTCCATGCAGATGCAGATCATAAGCCGCTACAGAATGTCGTGCCATGCTATTTTTCAGCATGTTTTAAGGCCGCGTGCCAAGTAAAGCACAGTTCAACATTTAAAAACGTCTCGACAACCCCAAAATTTTGTTCCATTCTGTTTTGCTCCGTCTACCTTTTTTTTTTTTTTTAACACAAGAGTGCATCTTGTGTCAATGGCTCACAGCATGTAGAATCACAAAAATACATGACTGAGATGGTACTTCAAACTTTAATTGCTGCTCTGATGATAGGAAAATCCCTTATCACAGAATTTTCTTATGGGATCATATTTAAATGTGTTATTTTCATTGATCCCATGGCTGTCTGGAGTACGCGATTCTGACTGGTTAACTGCGACATCCAGCAGTCTTATACATTTTTTTAAATCATGAAGGCACATCTGGATAAAAATGAAATCAGACCGGTCATCTGGGTATTGCAATTCATCTTTCCTATTTCTCGTCCTCTCTGCAATGTCTGCAGGTAAGCTAATAAAATAATTTAAACAGAAATTAATATTTCATGTCCATTTATTTATTTAGCAAGTAGTCATGTAATAGGCAGGATAATTAAACTTTATAAAGTTAATCAGAACTCTGACACAAACCAGTGATGTAATTCTTTGTTTTTGGAGACTCTGCAGTCTCTTTCTTTGCACATAATATCTAATTTCTTAAATTCTAATGTCCTTTTATTTATATCTGCTCCATGTCAGATTTCTGACCACCCTTTCTGGGTTTATTTTGCAATAAGGACAGAATGACTGTACAGTATCATAATTAATTGTAAATGAATGTATTAACTTGACAGCCCCAGTAAAAAAGATCTCTGCAGGAATCTTGACAGACATGAGACCCCCAGCTGAGAGAAAAATGCATCAGAAGAAGAGACTGCTAAGAGACTGCAAAACTATATGAAAGGTTTTGTGAACATTGCATTGTAAAGTCAAGAACTCTACTGTATGCACCTGAAAATGTCAGGATCCTGACAGGAGCAAAGAAAAACAACATGAACACCCACTAACACTAACACTGTACACAAACATGCGGTCTGTGACCCTTACGATTTCTTCCGATTGCAGGCCTGTGTGGTTGTTTAATAAGCCATCTTACATTTTTGTAAGATCTTTACTTATCTAGCTGGTCTCCTAGCCTGGCTAAACTGGTGCTCAGCTGGTTTAGGTGGTCTTAGCTGGTTTAAGCTGGTGTCCCAGCCAGTCATTGCTGATTTTCACTGGTCTTGCTGGTCTCCCAGCCAGGATAAGCTGGTGCTCCACTGGTTTAGGTGGCCCAATCTGGTATAAGCAGGTCTCCCCTGGCCTAGCTGATACTCAGCTGGTTTGGTAGTCCTAGCTGGTTTTCTGTTTTGATGTTATCTTCAGCAGGGATATGAACATGTTTCTTGTGCTCATGTTTCTTTGTCTAGTTGACTGTGAAACTGTATCGACAAACGTTAAGACTATAGGCAGAGGTTGCATGGCGCAGAGGGTCAGACGTGTGAACGGCTAGTTTTTGATACTTTTTGTTTCATAAACCGGTGAGATTCGATACACCCTATTCCATAACTGTTCTATGAAGACAATATGTCATAGAATTCAAAATCCTTGGGCTCAGGAGACATTAAAAGACACTTACGTGTTCAAGCTGATACCCCAGACAGGACCACAGACCAGGGACTCGGTTTGGACGGTGCGGCGGGAGAGATTCAGCATCAACTGTCGAGTATGTCGGCAATGCTGGTGAAGGTCGTTGCAGACTTGGAGGATCTTGCTGTAATATGTCGATCGATCACTTCCATGGAGACAAAATTCGCTGAGTTGGTTACGAGAAATGGATCAATTATTTGGAGTCATCAGAGAGGGAATTAGCTGCTAACCAGCTAGCGACCAAGATAGATTTGGAACGCGTTTGGGAAAAGTTGGAAGACCTTGAAAATCGTAATTGGTGAAACAACATCCGAATTGTTGGAATTCCTGAGAGCAAAGAAGGCCGAGATATGGCTAAATTCCTAGACGAGCTCTTCCTGAGTCTGCTTGACATAACAGGCCATAAGCTGGAAATCGAGCGAGCTCACAGTGTCCCGGCTCGGAAATCCGCATAGGGAGACAGGCCGCGATCAATTCTGGCCAAATTTCTGAGATAATCTGATAAACATCTCGTGTTATGCGATGCGAGGAGTAAAGGAAGGCTTTCTTGGAAGAACCATGACATTTTCTTGTTCCCAGACTTTGCGTATTCAACCAGAGAGAAACATTATCGATTCAAGGAATGCAAGAAACTCTTACATCAACGGAAGGTTGCTTTTGCACTGATGTTCCCGGCCAAAATGAGAATAGATACTAAGGATGGCCACAAAATATTTACATGCCCACAGCAAGCATTGTTCTTCATAAAGTCAATGGAATGAGTAAGCTATTGTGTGATTCTCACATTGCAGCAAGTGAGCCTGACTCACTGAACATTCATTTGACCATCCGAGGAAGCTAGGCACATTTTTTGTTTCTTTTTGTGTTGGATCTGCCTAGCGGCTGGAGTTTGTTTTGTGGAATAACAGTCCTTCAAGAAGCTTTTTTATTGATGGAGGGTTGCTTTTTCAGTGAAGTTACTGGCCAGGTTGAGAATAGATGATAAGGATGGCTGCAAAGTATTTACTTGTCCTCAACAAGCATTGTCCTTCATGAAGTCAATGGAATGAGGAAGTCAATGTGTGGCGCTTTCGATGCAGCCAAGTGGACCTGACTCACTGAACATTCACTTGACCATCTGAGGAAACTGGGCGTCTGTTTTGTTTCTTTTTGTGCTGGTTCCGCCTAGCGGCTGGAGTTTGTTTTGTGGAGTGACGCTCCTTCGGGACAGTGTGTGGATGAATCTGCACATTCTTTGTGCTTATGCCTCCTATTGGCTAGAGTATATTTTGTGGAGTATTTTTTGCTGGACATTGGAAGGATTAGGTCATCTGCTGCACTCATGAATAGCCGGCTCACTGAACATTCGTTTGACTGACCGAGGAAACTGAACTATTTTTTTGTGTGTGTGTGCTGGTTCCACTAGAGACTGGAGTTTGTTTTGTGGAGGAACACACCTTCGGGACAGTTATGCAGCTGAATCTATACGTTCGTTGTGTTTATTCTGCCTATTGGCTGGAGTTTGTTTTATAGATTTTCTTCTGTTATGTATTCGGTCTCACAAAATGTGTATAGAAACACCGGACTTGAGCAATCCAATGGCAAAGTTGAAATGTGGGCTCTCATAGGCGTACATGGACTGTTTGAGTTTAGAGATATGGACGCCGGTTGACACTGTCGTGCACAGGTTTAATGCGCAAATTTGTCTTTTTTCTGTTTGTTTGGTTCGGGGGGAAGTTCGGGGTTTGACTGTTGCACTAATGTTGGAATGTGGTCTTTATAATTTTATTTTTGACACACAATCTATTTTTTCTCATATGTCAAAATGTCAAATGTTAATATGAGTGGATTGTCTATCTCCACATGGAATGTGAATGGGTTGGAGCACCCCATAAAAAGAAGGAAGGTTATTTCTTATATGATATAGTGTTTCTTCAAGAAACACATCTTTCCCCGCAGGAAGCAGAAATATTTGGGAAGATATGGGGTGGACATATTTTCTTTAGTGCTTGCTCAAGTAAGAGCAGGGGAGTCATTACATTGATAAGGAAACATCTACAATTCAAATGTCTCAAAAAAAGTAAAGATAAATTAGGAAGAGTCATTATTGTTTTAGCAGAATTTCAGGGGCAAAGGTTGATTTTGGCTAACATTTACACACCTAACGCTGATGATCGGGGCTTTTTTAAAGATCTTGAAGGGATGCTGCAAGCCGCTGGCACCCCTCATGATATATAATATTGGGAGGAGACTTTAATCTTTTGATGGACTCAGTCCTTGATCATAGTGAAGCAACATTGTTTAAGCCCACTAGAGCAACACTGACGCTTTACAGGATGTGTAAAAATCTTGGTCTTACAGATATTTGGAGACTTTTAAACCCATCTGGTAGGAACTATACATTTTTTTCATCAGTCCATAAGTTTTATTCTAGAATAGATTTTTTTATATATCTAAGTCCCTCATTTCATCTGTTGTTGATTGCTTAATTGGAAATATCTTAGTCTCAGGTCACGTCCTGGTGAGTTTAGAGGTGTTGCCACATATGGAGAAAAAGAAATCATATAGTTAGCGCTTTAATGTATCCCTTTTGCAAAATCCTGATTACCAACAAATGTTAAAGGCTGAAATCAATGTTTATATGGAGACCAACTGGTCTTCTGTATCCTATGTGGGTGTGGCTTGGGAGGCACTTAAGGCAGTTCTTAGGGGTTGGATCATACAGTATGCCTCATTCATCAAAAAATTCAAAGCACGTGAACTCATGGATTTGGAAGGGAATATTAAAAGTGCCGAGGCAGAGCTGAAGCGCTGAATGTCATCTGATGGCCTCAGAGAACCCAACTGAAATACAGATATAATACTATTTTGTCATGGAGGGTGGAGTTTTGGCTATTCAGGGCAAAACAGTCATACTTTGAGTTGGGAGACAAAGCAGGGAAGCTTTTGGCTAGATATATAAAGCAGAGAGAGCCTTTTTCTACAATTCTCAGTGAAATCTGCTGGTGGTGAAAATTTTACCTTGGCCATTGATATTAATAATGCTTTTAAAGAATTCTGTCTTGATCCCTATAGTTCCATGTCTTCATCTACTGATGAGGATATTAGAAACTTTGTGGAACCATTAGAGCTCCCTAAACTGATGACTGAGCAAAAAAATTCTCTTGATTCTGAGATAAACTTGGAGGAGCTTAACGAGGTAATTAAGGCCCTGCCTACAGGCAAGGCTCTGGGGCCAGATGGCTTTGCCGCTGAGTTTTTTAGATCTTATGCTACAGAAATGGCTCCACTTTTTACACAGAATAATTAAAGAATGGAAAGCTTCCGCCAACAATGACACAAGCCCGGATCAGTCTGATACTTAAAAAAGACATAGATCCAAGTGATAAGAGTTATCGTCCAATTTCTCGGATCCAGCAAGACGTTAAAATATTGTCAAAAATTTTGGCTAACCGATTAAGTAAAGTTATGACATCTCTTATACATATAGATCAGGTGGGGTTTATTGAGGGCTGCAGCTCTTCTGATAACATTAGGCGTCTCATCAATATTATGTTGTCAGTGGTGAATGATCAGACTCCAGTCGTGGCCATCTCACTTGATGCTGAAAAGGCATTTGATATGGTAGAATGGGATTATCTTTTTAAGATTTTGGATATATACAGGTTCGGGAATACATTTTTTGAATTGTATTAAGTTACTTTATAGACACCGTTACAGCGGTGGTACAAACAAATGGATTAATTTCAGATTATTTTACTCTGGATAGGGGCACCTGGCAGGGTTGCCCTCTTTTCTCATTATTGTTATGTCTTGCCCTGGAACCATTAGCAATCGCAATAAGAAGGGAAGATAATTTTCCAGAGGTGGTGCATAAGCTTTTGCTTTATGCAGATTATATTTTATTATTCGTCTCTGGCCCAATTAGATCTATGCCTCCACAGAATTATTAATTCCTTTTCAAAGTTCTCAGGATACAGAGTCAGTTGGTCTAAATCCGAAGCTTTGGCTCTGACAACGTACTGCCCAGTAATGGCTTTCCAGCCAGGCACCTTCCAGTGGCCCAAACAAGGCATTAAGGATTTGGGCATTTTATTCCCAGCAAATTTGTGTGATTTAGTTAGAGTTAATTTTGATCCCTTAATAAAAAGGTTTTCAAGCGATGTGGGCAGGTGGGTGTCATTACATTTATCTATGATTGGGAAGGCTAATGTTATTAAAATAAATTGTATTTCAAAATTTAACTACCTGCTACAATCTCTCCCTGTAGATGCCCCCCTCTCTTATTTCAAGCAATTTGATAGTATAGCGAATAGGCCTACATAGGTTACATAGGCCGATTGACAAAGGTGGGCTAGGCCTACCTAAGATTTTGTTTTATTATTATGCATTCGGTCTCAGACATTTGGCTCATTGGTCGCTTCCACCTGAGAGAGCCCCTCCCTGGTTTTGTATTGAACAGGAAGTTTTTGCCCCTATTTCGCCATTGCATAGCCTTTCTTTCAAACTAACCGGAGAAGTTAAATTACACCCCGTTATCTCACATTTGCACTCAGTATGGACAAAAGTGTCCAGAGTGTTTAATTCAGACATTTATTTAAATGTTGCCTCGAGCTTATGGCTGAACCCCAAATTATGTATTGATAAGTCCCCTTTCTGCTGGTCAGAGTGGATTGTGAGGGGGGTTACTATACTCAGTAACCTATATGAGAGTGGAGGGTTGAGATCTTTTGAAACTTTGGTTCAATATTTTGGGATTAGCAGATCTCAGTTCTATAGGTATTTACAACTGCGCCACCTGCTCTGTATTGTTTTTGGGAGTAGCACACACCCCCCTAAAGCAGGAGATACTCTGGGAGAGGTGATTACTGCTTTTGGAAAAGGTCATGAGGCATCAGTGTATTACTCCCTGCTAATTCAGAGTCTGGGGGACGGAGCTTCAACTTCTCTCAAGAGATAATGGGAGAAAGATTTAAACTTGGTATTGGGAGTGTGGGCTAGGATTCTAAAAAATGGCAGGTCTGTATCTAGAGATGCAAGGATTCGCCTTATGCAATTCAAGATTTTACATAGATTCTATTGGACCCCCTCTAGATTGTATAGGCTTGGTCTTAAAGACACACCCACCTGCTGGTGATGCCAATCAGAAGATGGAGACACAACCCATGTTTTTGGGGGTGTGTTAAGATCCATGAATTTTGTTTGAGTGTTCAGAGTTTTGTATGTGACGTTTTGGGCACTTGGGTTTAATTTTGCCCCAGACTCTGTGTTTTGGGCGATGGGGCGGTCGTCAAAGTAGGGAATAAACATATAAAAAATTGGGTCCTAACCAGTGTTATGGTTGCCAGGCAGGTGATTTTAAGGGGTTGGAAGTTGGCTGGAGCACCCCCATTTCGGGAGTTGTGCTCGGAGATGAGGAGGGTGGCGACTTTCGAGGAGGGGTCATATAGAAGACTGGGAAATTTGGATTTGTTTGTTGGGAAATGGGGCAGATAATGGTGATCTTGGAGGGTTCTGGGGTGGAACAGTGGAGAGTGAGGGGTAGTTGTTAATGTGTGTGTGTTTTTTTTTTAATATATATCTATATTTATTTTTTGCTATGTGCTCATGTGTGACCACAGGGGTGTTTGTTGAGGGTCGGGGTGGGGTTGGGGAGGGGTGGTAGTGGGAGTTAAATGTTGATTCCGTGTATTTATGTTTTGCTTTTATGTGTTCGATGCAGGAATCAATAAAAATGTTAATCATAAAAAGACTGTAGGCAGAGCCCGGGTCTAAAAATGAGGTCCAGGAATAGCTAATTTGGGCAAGACAATGAGCTGCAAGATCGGTCACTCCACAAGAGAGCACTGCACTCATTTCTGTATGTGATTAAATATTCCCCATTCTCTCTCCCTTTCTCTATCTATCTCTCTCACTTGCTCTCTCTCTCTCTCTCTCTCTCTCTCTCTCACACACACATACACACACACACACACAGGAAATGAATCAAACAGACCGACTGGCTGTCTACAGCATGTGGGAGGCCCTTTCAACCAAGAGAACATCTCCAGGGTAAACTATCTCTAACTCTTTCTTTCTATCTGTCATTCCAAATCCCACTTGAGGGATTTATTGTAAACAGTCCCAAATTCATAATTCACTTGAAATAATGGAATTGTCTTGCAGAATTGCATTTCAACTAAAATATTCCAGTGACAGACAGAGAGAGGGAAGCAAGCTGGTTCAGTAATGCCTGCTAGAGTTTAACACAGCATAGCAACAGTCTGTGCATTAGATCTGCCATCAAACACAGATAAACATTTGGAGTCGTTTAGCTAACAGGCACATCATCATATATTTGGAGAGCAACTCGAAATTGGAGTGAACCTGGAAGGAGGCAACCATGTTTCTGAGACCAACTTCAGATACTCCTAAAAACTTTCAAAAATAAGAGTGATGTAACAAAGTGTTTGTGCAGCATTGTCTAACAGGATCAAAGGGTCAGTTAGCTTGAAGGGTTGACGGAATATACCACAGCAACAAATCAATACACACACAGAGGGAGATTAGATACAGCGGAACTGGAAACATTCTGTCAGATCTCAGTCTTCTTCAAAAAGCTGTGTTGATACACACACACACACACACACACACAAATACAGAATTGTTGCTATTTTGTTTATCACCTTATGAGTATGTCTTGAGGACAACAATGTGTGTGTTTAAAGGTACCTTGATATTCTTTTTTTAAACATTTTGTGTCTGGGGGTGTATGCGAGTGTACGTGGCCCATCAGTCTGGTCATACAGATCAGAGCTAAAAGCTTTGACTGCGGAGATGATGGGGCATGCATCCACAGAATGATTATAAATGTTGCATTCTTCCCCGTCCTTTGAGACAATACCACAGCTTTGTTCTTCCCCATACTGCTTTTGTTTGTTTGTTATTGTGTTACACCGTGTCCTAACCAGACGTGATGCCATGACAGTGCTTTCTATTTTTGAAATGGTTTCTATTTCTGTGACGTCGCGCCAGATAGCTCAGTCAACAAATGGGTCTGAAATTATTCTTTTTACAGTATATTAAAGCCGGCATCTCACTAGCCAGTTCAGAACAACCTGATTTTGGATGAGGTTGTCGCACACTTACCGAATGTTGTGCTTTAGGTCTTGTTCTCTTCAGTCAGAGCTCTGTAACACACACACACACACACACAGTTTCAGAATGGCAGAGGGGAGGCATACCATTCTGACTTTCTCTCTGCTTCCCTGTCACGTGGAGATCGGCGAAATAACAACAGGAGTGCCACGTGAACATAAACTTTATAATAAAAATAATTATAAGGTAACTTTTCCTTGTGTATGTGTGATTGTGTATTTATCCCCTCGGGGCTTGCCGATGAAAGCGTTACAGCGCTTGAGTTGCACCGTAACGCTTTGAGTTGCATTCAATAAACATACTCTTCTGTCTGTGATTGCTATGTTTTCTACATTTATTGTCAATTATCCTCATTTTAGTGTATGAATATCGCGGTGGAGGGAGAAGGGAGGGAGCTATTTGCATTTAATTCAGCAGTGATAAAGTTGTACAAAGAAAGCCGACTTGTACAGTTGAACGTGCCAGATCTGACAGACGGCTCTAAACACAACAGCTTATGTAAAAACTGTTGTCTCTCTGTTATTAACCTGCTTCCTGGAATCCTGGGCTTTGTTCTTCATACACCACTTAAAACATCTGTGAAAGTATGCCAGATCTTCTAATGACACTAATTCCTTTCTGGCTTACTCGGATTAGCAAACACACATGCAGATTTAATTGGAATAGCTGTTTTGAGTTAAGATAATTGTGTATTTCCGAGTTATTGAACAGTTCATATATTGATACTCAAAACCATGATCAACAATGCAGTGATTGGAAAGCAACAAGTGATGTGATGACATTATATACTCTTTAAAAAAAAAATTAACATCATATAAATTATTTTTATATGTATGAACATGTATATACTTATATATTTATTACGTAATACTTATGTTAGAAATTGATATTATAAATTAATATAATTTAAACTCATCATATTCACAACTCTTGATATTTATCAACTATTTGTTGGAAGAAGAGCACAACTCTTCACACTGGCCAAACAAGATTTTTATTAGAAGACTTCAAAGAATTTCAGAACTTTATAGAGCAAAAAAACACATCCAAAGCAGCCAAAACAAGGAGAAAGGACTGGAAGAAAGTTGCTGATTAAATTAAATGTACACAGTAAGTGATTACCTGTTACTTTATTGTGATTTAACCTTGGATTTCAGAAGATTTTCAGTTTTGTTTTGTTTTTTCTCCTCGATGTCAGCATTGTTATTGTACTTATATGAACCTCACATTTAATGTAACAGTGGCATCAACATTTCTTTAAAAGTCTGTGGTCTTATGTGGGTGGCAAACCATGAAAATCATGAAATTATAATTTTATGTGTTGTCGATAATGCACGGCTCTGACAGCTGGATTGAAATAGAAAAATAAATACATTTTTGAGGTGAAAGTGGTACCTCTCATTGAGTAAAATAGTCCTGTCAATCTTGCAATGTATGTGGCATTCTTATTTGTCTTATTACTGTATACAATATTACCATACATTTTTAAATGATTATGTAAAGTATTATTTGAATACAAACATATTTTCAACAGGGTACTCTCATAAGAATAAAGTGTCAAGTGGGACAGACCAGTATCATCTCTGCTTATAAAGCTGCAATCTTATCTTGTTTATGTTAAATAAACCTAATGCCTGTAAGCACTTATAAAGCTGTTCCTTGGTACTTTCATTACTGAACTGCTGTCACCTAGCTGCCACATAGTATTACCATGTTTTTTTTTTTTTAATTTTTATGATGATTCCATAGTAATACCATATTTTTGGACATGCACCATGGTAATACCAAGGTATTCTTTGAGGTATCTTGGTATATGGAGATTGTAATCATTCAGTGCCAAGTTATACATCAGATGATAATGGTATTTTAATTGCTGTACCATGGTACTGTACCACCACAGTACTTTGTTTACCTTTCAAATTAAACCCCCTACAGTCATATTTTAATCATCTAAATAAATGTAGCGTATATAGATTGTGTTCTTTCAAACCAGTCAGTTACAGTTCCATACAGCAGTTTACCTGAATATCATCTCAGCAACATGCTTTTCTTGCACTGCCGCCATTTATCAGTCATTCTGCTACTCCTACTGAGAGCAATGGGTTTGTTTGTGTAACATTTAAGCATTTGATTAGCATCTGATGCATTACTATGCGAAAGGTTCTGATTAATTTATTGCTTCAACTGTGTTCACAAATAATCTAAAAACTGTATGGAAACCAGGCTGGTTCTGACCCCAAGCACCTTCAATGACATGCAAAGTCAGATGAAATCAGACAGATACAGTCAAGTAGTCTCTTAATGATGGGAATAAGGAAGGTGTGATTGAAACGTCGCTATCCAACATGAACAAAACTGGCTGAGAGTGAGAGATCCCGCAGATATGAAGAATTTGAAAATCTTGGGTTTTCCCCTCACACATCCACCCAAGGGACACTGTGATATCACCACATGCAACTTCATCATAATAATCACTGAACTCAGGACAACTCGGTTCCCTCCCTTTAGGACATATTTCATATCAAATGTGATGGTAAGAGCAATCAAATTCTTAAGTGTTGTTAAAGTCCAGAGACAGAATGCAGCTGGTATACTTAAGAACTTCTGAATTAGGTATTTTCTCTTATTTTATTAGTTACTTAAAGGAATAGTTTAATCATAAATTAAAACTCTTTCATCATTTACCCACCCTCTGTAAGAACCAAGGTTAGAACTAAACTGAATGCAGGAGAAGGCAGAGGACCCAGTTACAGAAATGAGAGCTCAGTCAGGGAATACACTAAATGTCTTTAATTAGTCCAGAAAGTAATTCCAAACTGAAACTCCAAAACACTCCAAGAGTCAATAGAAAAATGATAAAAGTAATTCCAACAGAAGATCCCAAAAATGTTCCACAATGTCAATGCAAAAAAAAAAAAAAAAAAAAAAAAAAAAACCTCCAAAGAGTTCCAAGGAGTCAATACAAAAAAAGCAAAAGAGGGTTTAGAACCTCAAAAGGGGAAATGTGTGTCTCCCAAAAAGGTAAATCAAAAATAAAACTTCAAGGGAAAAAAAAATAAAATTAACAAAAAGTCAGAAAAATCAAACAGCGCAAAAGTCAGAAAAATCAAACAGCGCAAAAGTCAGAAAAATCAAACAGCGCAAAAGTCAGAAAAATCAAACAGCGCAAAAGTCAGAAAAATCAAACAGCGCAAAAGTCAGAAAAATCAAACAGCGCAAAAGTCAGAAAAATCAAACAGCGCAAAAGTCAGAAAAATCAAACAGCGCAAAAGTCAGAAAAATCAAACAGCGCAAAAGTCAGAAAAATCAAACAGCGCAAAAGTCAGAAAAATCAAACAGCGCAAAAGTCAGAAAAATCAAACAGCGCAAAAGTCAGAAAAATCAAAGCAAAAGAATCCAAAGACAATCGCAAGAGCAATTTACCAAAAGACTAGAGAGGTCAGTCTCAACATATCAAACACTGAACATAGAACAGGGGAACAGAGCAACTTAAATACACTCACAGAAAATGAGGCACAGGTGAGAACAATAACACATGATACAGTGGCGGGAAACTGAAATGAAACACAATGAGGTCCTCTAGTGGCCAAAACTAGTCCATAAACCTAACACCCTCATGTCATTCAATATGTGTATGACTTTCTTCTGCTGAACACAAATGAAGATTTTTAGAAGAATATCTCAGCTCTGTATGTCCTCATAATGCAAGTTAATGGGTACCAAAATTTTAAAGCTACTAAACAACATCAAATCATCATAAAAGTAATCCATACGACTCCAGTGGTTTAATCCATATTTTCAGAAGTGATATAAGTGAGGGTGAGAAACAGATCAATATTAATGTCTTTTTTTATTTTCACTATCAATCTCTTCTTTCATTTTCACATTCTTCTTTTGTTTTTGGTGATTCACATTATTTGTGCATATCGCCATCTACTGGGGAGGGAGGAGAACTGATAGTAAAAAGGACTTAAAGGAATAGTTCACCCATAAATTAAAATTCTCATGCCATCCCAGATGTGTATGACTGTGTTTCTTCAGCAGAACACAAACAAAGATTTTTACAAGAATAATTCAGCTCTGTAAGTCCATAAAATGCAAGTGAATGGGTGCCAAATTGTTGAAGCTCCAAAAAGCACATATAGCCATCATAAAAGTAATCCATATGACTCATTAATGTTCATTAGTGGATTAGTGGATTAATTTATATCTTCTGAAGTGAAACACCAGGTGTATGTGTAAGGAACAGATCAATATTTTAACCTTTTTTTTTTTTTTTTTACCAAAAATGTTCGCTTCCGGCCAGCTCATTGACGAGAGTGGAGCTCAAACTGCCTCTCACATGATGTAAGTGCGCAAGCCTCATGTAGATACCTTATTAGCAGTTGTTTTTCCACACAAAAGCAGTGACCTCTACCCTCGTGAACTTTTAATAAAATGTTTATTACGAAAATGTTGTGCCCATTCACTTCCATTTTATGGACCTAGAGAGATTAAATATTCTTCTAATATTCTTCGTTTGTGTTCTGCTGAAAACATACACATCTGGGATTGCATGAGGGTGAGTAAATGATGAGAGAATTTTCATTTTTGGGTGAACTATTCCTTTAAACATTGATCTGTTTCTCACCCACAACTATCATATTTCTTCTGAAAATATAGGCTGTGTCTCGTTTGGAAGGCTGCATGCTAGGTAGGACGTGTCCTTTGAAGTCTGCAGTATACCGAGTGTCCTCCTTTAAACAAGCCTCGTTTAAACGAGACAGCCTTCGTAGGACAAACGGAAATGGAACGTAACATAGTTGCCATGACAGCACGCCACACTTTAACAAGCGCAACCGCTTTGAGTGAGAAGGGAACAAATTCCCTCTGGAAGAGAATGTATGAGGTACATTTTAGGAGAGTTATAATGATGTAAAGAGAAAAGAAAATAGATTTTACAGGTGTACATTTAGTCATTACTTTATTTTAATTATATATTAATATAATTATACATATTATATACTCTGCGCCCATCTTCTGAGGTACTTCAACTTGGGCATTCCTTGCATTAGAACATCATATTTATGGGCAAATTGGCGTTATTTTTTTTAGACATTTCCGTTGAAGCAAAGAATTGTGGGTTGTGAGTGCCCACGAAGGATACACCTCATGCATCCTCCAAATTCCCATGAAAGAAGGTCGCATTCGAAGGCTACATTCGAAGTGTTCCACTGGCTTTTCTGAAACAAGACAGCCTCGATGACGTATGCGGCCGACAAATGCGACCTCCGGAGGACGCATACTTCCAAACGAGACACAGCCATAGATTTAACCACTGGAATCTTATGTATTACTTTTATGCAGCCTTTATGTTCTTTTTGCAGCTTCAACAATTTGGTACATTTTCACTCGCATTGTGATGACCTACAAAGCTGAGATATTTTCTAAAAATCTTTGTTTGTGTTCAGCAGAAGAAAGTAAGTCATACACATTTGGAAGGGTGAATAAATGATGGGAGAATTTTCATTTTTGGGTGAACTATCCCTTAATTCAATATAATTCCAAACCAGATTTATTTTCTGTGTAACACAAAATGTGAACTTTATGTATCTTCATAAAGCTCTTTTACATACCTACCATAGTGGTCACAACTGTCAAGCTCCAAAAAGGACCATGAGTCTTTGATGGCTTTGTGTGAGGAACAGACCGAAAATGTTTGAATGTTCAAACTAGCATGTTGACGCATCATTGTGTGTGATTGTGAATGAGATTTCAGGGCTATAAATCATATAGCTTTATTTATTTATTTATTTTGTCCTTGACAGGTATGGTCACTGTAAGTGAACTCTGATTGTAAAAGAACAGCATAAAGATACTTTCAAATTCATCATTTTGTGTTCCATGGATAAAATAAAAGAAAAAAATTATAGTTTGGAATGACATTAGGGTTCACAACTTAATTTTGCATCAAGTTTAATATTCTTCATTGTTGTTTCTTTTTTATTATAATAATTTCAAAGAGGCATATTGGCACTTACCAATTACCAATAAAGACATTCGAGAATCTGACACTTTATGAAGCTGAACATTTGTTGGTATTTAAGTTCTGTTACTCAGAATTCTCAGAAAACAACATTTTCAGAACACAACATGAACGCAATTAGATGGTGTCCATGTGACATTATGGAACTCACGCTGACAGGATGTGAGACTGGATACACGCTTATAGTCCGATAGTGTATTGGGTCTAATAAAGATGATACTATAAGTCTGTGTGTGTGTGTGTGTGTGTGTGTGTGTGTGTGTGTGTGTGTGTGTGTGTGTGTGTGTTTGGTAAATGTCAAGAACATGATAAACTGTTCCCTATCTGTCACTCACTCGATGTTGTGTCGATGTAGTGACACTAGGGGTCACTCTTGGGAGCCCCAAACACCTCTGATTTTGAAAAAAGGCCAGTGGGAATTGGCGAGTGGAATTTGCATGCCACTCCCCCGGACATACGGGTATAAAAGGAGCTGGCTCGTAACCACCAGATTTTCTCTTCGGAGCCGAACGGTTGCATTCAGTGCACTGAATTCAATCCCTCCAATACTCACCTCAAATTGCTGGATCTATGGCGCATTTCAGCAGCACCCGTGGAGTGCAGAGAACGCCCCTGGTTGCTTCGGCAGAACAAAAAGAGTATATTTTCTTTCTAAAAGAGAGGCACTCACGGAACGTCTTTTTAAAGATGCCTTTCTGTTTGTGTATTATTCCTGGTTGTGGTCGTTATCTCTCCGCATCTGAAGGCCATGATCGCTGTCTTACGTGTCTGGGCTCTGCCCACGCGGAGACATCGTTCGTGGATGGGTCATGTCCTCATTGCGAGAACATGACTATGGCAACGTTGCGATCACGGCTTTCCTTCGTAAGAGGGCAAGCCACTCCAGCAGCTCCCTGCCTCTGTCCTTCTATCTACGGGTATGAGGCCGCGTCGTTTAGCACTGGGGGCGATTTGGGGACTTCAGTGGGAGCACCTCCGCTGGATAACCTCCCACAGACCTCCCATTCCTCAGCATGCTCGCTTGCCCCGATCAGGCTCTCGGATGAGGCCGCCGGCTCGTCTCAGGGCGAGCTCGACCTCTTATTCGGAGCCCGGGAAGACGATGAGCTCTCGATCGCAGCATCAGAGAGTGGGTTCGTACAGTCTGACGCAGAGGCTTCGGCTGGACTTCCTCCTTCGGGTATGGTCGCCCAGTCTCAGGCCGATGCGGAGCTGATGGACATGCTTTCCCGGGCGGCCGCGAGCGTCGGGCTAGAGTGGAACCCTACACTCTCCCCTGAAACCTCGCAGCTCGATGATTGGTTCCTGGGCCCAGAGCGCTGCTCACAGCCACGCCCCGCCCCGGTCCCTTTCTTCCTGGAGGTGCATGAGGAGCTGACGAGATCGTGGGGGGCACCTTTTACTACCCGATCCCAGTCTTTCAGCTCCCCCGCTCTCACTGCCCTTGATGGTGGGTCGGCCAGGGGGTATTCGGTGATCCCCCAGGTGGATAAGTAGTCCCGGGGGCCATCTGAGAAAGGCTGACAATCCACTTAGGTTTGGGTGAAAAATAATTAATTAATTTTTCAGTCAGAATTGATGACCATTGAAAGCACTATGAGATATGCCAGTTATTCACAGGGGCATGTTCACACTTTGCGATATTTTAGCACTAAACAATGCAAGTTCTCGCATGAACTTATGCACCACTATGCACAATCTTCTCTCATAGCTCTCATAAACATGATTTATATTCATTTAAACATGTTTTGTGTTGCGCATGACATGAGGGTTAGTAAATTATGACCATTTTCATTTTTGGGTTAACTATTCCTTTAAGTGATGACAAGATAGTTCAGTATATTTCAAATATCTGATATTTCAGATATTTTATTTGTGTATAACACACATTTTGAGATTGTTGCCTTGCTGGTGTTGGTAGTTTGTTGAGCACCACAATCTTCATTCTTCACAGTCAGATTTTCTCTCTGTGTGTGATTATTCCTGCTTGTGTAGTTATGCTCCATATGAGATAGCCGATTGGTGGTCTCTTTGTTCAGTCTCACAATTGAACAGCAGTAATCTGACTACCGGCATCTGCTAAAGCCACCACTTACATCCCGTACTCACCTGCTGCTGATGATGTGTGCCTATGATTCTCTTTGTACCTGTCTGTTTGTGTCCGCACATGTTGTCAGATGCATTTACTTTTGAAAGAGTTCCGATGTTATTGTCCAGGCAAGTCCCAAGCAAATTGGCCATCATCAGTGAGCCTTGTTGCTCTCACTGTGGAGAGCAAAAGGACAGAGCTACATGTATATACACATACACTCACATATACACACACATGTAGAGATGGACAAATTTGTGTCTCTGGGTGAGTGCTTCCAAATCAATGGGATATCAGCACACGATTAAAGACCTGAATCATCAATTAACACCCCTCCAAAACATTACAAACACATCCACACAACTTATACTGTCTCTAAATGACTTAAGTAATTTAAGTCCCAAAATACTGTAAAATCACACTTTTGAAGGCATATCAAATAAGGAGTTAATGAATTGGCAGTATTGCATTTTTCTTCATATCAGAATTCTGTATTAAATTTTACCCCCAAACACGCCTTTTATGTAATGAGACATGCTCTCTAAACAACCTATGTTTGAGAGTTGCAAAGAGTTTTCAACTGTACAGTCCCTTCCTTAGACCATAGGAGCTGGTTCAATCAGGGTCCTGTGGTGGGGACTGATTGAACCTGTATTCTCAGCATCATTTACCTCTTTATTTTTGTATCCTGGCTGACTGACAAACCCTTTGTACTTTCAGGAAAGAGTAAAATGTGAAGAAAGAAAGCTACGGTATCCAATTTTCAAATAAGTTTTTGCTTGGAATCAAAGATTGTAATGTAATTAATCTCAGAGCTGGTTGCATTGGTTCACGGCATGTAACTATTTACTGAATAATTTTCTAAAATGCCTATGGAGAAAATGAATGGGAAAAAAAACCTTTTGAAACCAAGGTCACTGAAAAAGTGGGTGGTTACAGTCACATACTGTAAGTGTTCATGTATAAATAGGGACTGTTCCCTTTGTCCTTTTTACACATTGAATATGCAGTATGTTCTACCTGTCCTGTCCATTTGGTGAGTTTCTCTTGTTATTGCCATGTCCAAATCTCATTCTGGTACTGGTTCACATTTAAGGTCCTACTCAAGCCGTTTTCTTAGTTAAATTTGTTTTTGTCATTTAATTTTTGAGGTTAATCTAATTTAATTAATTGATTCAGATAAAACCACATATATATATATATATATATATTATTAAAATCCACTTTCCTCTTCGTCACCTTTTTTGTTGTTCAGAGTTTATTTTAAAATCACTTTTTCCACTGTTAATAGTCTCTTTTTGTTATTGTGAGATTATATAGGGAACATGACTTTGTGTGTGTGTGTGTTAGATTTCTTGGGATTGTTGTTTACACTGTTACCAGTCTGTTTAACACAGATAAGAATAAAAGAGTGTCTTTGATGATGATCATACATTTTATAATTTCATACTTGGAGAATTTATAATAATTATAAGCATATGTGGACACACACAAACAGACACATTCATTTTTGCAAATACCCCGAGGAACATTATTCATAAACATACTTATTTTTAACATCAGGTTCTGCACTGTGTTCACGCAGGCTGTCACTCAAGCCAGAAAATCTGAAGCTAAGTTTTTAACCCTTGTGTACAGAGGATGTTTAGCACACCATAATGCATGAGATGGTTATGTTTTTTCTCCTCTTCATATAAAGAACCGAGAGAGTGACTGCTTTGCCTGTGCATGTGTGTATGTATGAAGCAGGGAATGAATTTGTTTAGAGTCACATTTGCAGTGAAGCTGTTCAATTTGTTCACATTAAGGAAACACATTCAGCATTGCTTAAAAAAAAAAAAAAAAAAACATACACACACGCACACACACAAACACACATACATATATAAACTCAGCAAAAAAAGAAACGTCCTCTCACTTTCAACTGCTTTTATTTTCAGCAAATTAACGTGTAAATATTTGTATGAACATAAAAAGATTCAACAACTAAGAAATAAACTGAACAAGTTTCACAGACATGTGACTAACAGAAATGGAATAATGTGTGTGTGTGTGTGGGGGGGGGGGGTCAAAATCAAAAGTAACAGTCATTGTCTGGTGTGGCCACCAGCTGCATTTTTTTTTTTTTTTTCATGATTTTATGCTTTAATGGCACTGGGATCAAATATTGCAGTTTTTCTTTTGTAATTAACATTTTTATTGATTCATGTGCATATGACAATGAAAAAAACTCAACACATATATAATGAATCAACATTTTACATTTAAACCCTACTAATACAATCCCACCCTGACCCCTAACGAACACCCCTGTGGTCCCACATAAAACACACACAATCCAAAAAAATAAAATAAATATATATACAGTGGTGTGAAAAAGTGTTTGCCCCCTTCCTGATTTCTAATTTTTTTGCATGTTTGTCACACTTAAATGTTTCAGATCATCAAACAAGTTTAAATATTAGTCAGAGATAACACAAGTAACACAAAATGCAGTTTTTAAATGAAGGTTGTTATTATTAAGGGAAAACAAAATCCAAACCTACATGGCCCTGTGTGAAAAAGTGATTGCCCCCTAAACCTAATAACTGGTTGGGCCACCCTTAGCAGCAACAACTGCAATCAAGCGTTTGCGATAACTTGCAATGAGTCTTTTACAGCGCTGTGGAGGAATTTTGGCCCACTCATCTTTGCAGAATTGTTGTAATTCAGCCACATTGGAGGGTTTTCGAGCATGAACTGTCTTTTTAAGGTCATGCCACAGCATCTCAATAGGATTCAGGTCAGGACTTTGACTAAGCCACTCCAAAGTCTTAATTTTGTTTTTCTTCAGCCATTCAGAGGTGGACTTGCTGGTGTGTTTTGGATCATTGTCCTGCTGCAGAACCCAAGTTCGCTTCAGCTTGAGGTCATGAACAGATGGCCGGACATTCTCCTCCAGGATTTTTTTGGTAGACAGCAGAATTCATGGTTCCATTTATCACAGCAAGTCTTCCAGGTCCTGAAGCAGCAAAACAGCCCCAGACCATCACACTACCACCACCACCATATTTTACTGTTGGTATGATGTTCTTTTTCTGAAATGCGGTGTTACTTTTACGCCAGATGTAATGGGACACACACCTTCCAAAAAGTTCAACTTTTGTCTCGTCAGTCCACAGAGTATTTTCCCAAAAGTCTTGGGGATCATCAAGATGTTTTCTGGCAAAAATGAGACAAGCCTTAATGTTCTTTTTGCTCAGCAGTGTTTTTCGTCTTGGAACTCTGCCATGCAGGCCATTTTTGCCCAGTCTCTTTCTTATGGTGGAGTCATGAACACTGACCTTAACTGAGGCAAGTGAGGCCTGCAGTTCTTTGGATGTTGTTGTGGGGTCTTTTGTGACCTCTTGGATGAGTCGTCGCTGCACTCTTGGGGTAATTTTGGTCGGCTGGCCACTCCTGGGAAGGTTCACCACTGTTCCATGTTTTCGCCATTTGTGAATAATGGCTCTCACTGTGGTTCTCTGGAGTCCCAAAGCTTTAGAAATGGCTTTATAACCTTTTCCAGACTGGTAGATCTCAATTACTTTCTTTCTCATTTGTTCCTGAATTTCTTTGGATCTCGGCATGATGTCTAGCTTTTGATGATCTTTTGGTCTACTTCACTTTGTCAGGCAGGTCCTATTTAAGTGATTTCTTGATTGAGAACAGGTGTGGCAGTAATCAGGCCTGGGTGTGGCTAGAGAAATTGAACTCAGGTGTGATAAACCACAGTTAAGTTATGTTTTAACAGGTGGGGCAAACACTTTTTCACACAGGGCCATGTAGTTTTGGATTTTGTTTTCCCTTAATAGTAACAACCTTCATTTAAAAACTGCATTTTGTGTTTACTTGTGTTATCTTTGACTAATATTTAAACTTGTTTGATGATCTGAAACATTTAAGTGTGACAAACATGCAAAAAAATAAGAAATCAGGAAGGGGGCAAACACTTTTTCACACCACTGTATATATATATATATATATATATATATATATATATATATATATATATATATATACATACATACATACACATACATATATATATATACATACATATATACATATATACATATATACACACATACATATACATACATACACAGATACACATACATACACTTACATAAAATAAAGTATATATATATATATATATATATATACACACACATACACAAATAAATAAAATAATAAACATACATGATTAAACTACACTCTCCACATCCCCTCCCCGAGATTCCCCCCAAAAAACTAAATATTTGCCCCATTTTTTAGCAAATAAGTCCCTCAACCCCAGCCTTCTACTTACCGCCTCTTCAAATGCAGCTAGCCTCCCCATTTCCACACACCACTCCGAAAAAGAGGGTGCTCCACTTGACTTCCAGCCCCTTAAAATTACTTGCCTGCCAATCATGAGACTGGTCAGCACCCAATTTTTTATATGATTGTTCCCTAAATTCATGACCGCTCCATCACCCAAAATACAGAGTCTGGGAGGGGGTTGCGTGCCACTCCCAAAAATAGTGCAGAGAAGGTGGCGAAGCTGTAAATACTTATAAAACTGAGATCTGGGAATGCCAAAATGTTGAACCAAATTTTCGAAAGATATCAATACTCCACCCTCATATAGGTCACCAAGTGCATTAACCCCCCTCACAATCCAATCTGACCAACAAAAAGGGGACTTATTAATACATAGTTTAGGGTTCTGCCATATGCTCGAGGCAACATTTAAATAAATATCAGAATTAAACACTCTGGACACTTTTGTCCATATCGAGTGCAAATGCAAAATAACGGGATGCGACTTAACCTCTCCAGCTAGTTTAATCGAAAGACTATGCAGTGGTGAGATAGGGCCAAGAACTTCCTTTTCAATACAAAACCAGGGAGGAGCCCTCTCTGGTGGAAACGACCAATGAGCCAAATGTCTAAGACCGAACGCATAATAATAAAACAAAATCTTGGGTAGGCCTAGCCCTCCTCTGTTAATTGGCCTATGTAACTTATTGAAATTTAGCCTGGGTCGCTTACCAAATAAAGGACTTCGCTATGCTATCAAATTGCTTGAAATAAGAGAAGGGGATATCTACAGGGAGAGACTGAAGCAGGTAGTTAAATTTTGGAATACAATTCATTTTAATAACATTAACCTTCCCAATCATCGATAAATGTAATGAAGCCCACCTGCTGACATCGCTTGAAAACCTTTTTATTAAAGGGTCAAAATTAACTCTAACTAAATCAGACAAATTTGCTGGGAATAAAATCCCCAAATACTTAATGCCCTGTTTGGGCCACTGGAAAGCGCCCGGCTGGAAAGCCGTTTCTGGGCAGTATGCTGTCAGCGCCAAAGCTTCGGATTTAGACCAATTGACTTTGTATCCTGAGAACTTGGAAAAGGAATTAATAATTCTGTGGATTTAAGGCATAGATCTAGTAGATTCAGAGACAAATAATAAAATGTCATCTGCATAAAGCAGAAGCTTATGCGCCGCACCTCCCGCTGTCACCCCTGGAAAATCATCCTCCATTCTTATCGCAGCTGCTAATGGTTCCAGGGCAAGACAGAACAATAATGGGGAAAGAGGGCAACCCTGTCGAGTGCCCCTATCCAGAGTAAAATAATCTGAAATTAATCCATTTGTTTGTACTGCTGCTACAGGGTGTTTATAAAGTAACTTAATCCAACCAATAAATGCACTCCCGAACCCATACATTTCCAAAATCTTAAAAAGATAATTCCATTTTACCATATCAAACGCCTTTTCAGCGTCAAGTGAGATGGCAGCGACCGGGGACTGATCATTCGCCACTGACCACATGATATTGATGAGACGCCTGATGTTATCAGAAGAGCTACGGCCCCGAATAAATCCCACCTGATCTATATGTATAAGAGATGTCATAACCTTACTTAATCGGTTAGCCAAAATTTTTGACAATATTTTTACATCTAGTTAGATCAGGGAGATTGGATGGTAACTTTTACACTCGCTTGGATCTTTGTCCTTTTTAAGAATCAGACTGATCCGGGCTTGTGTCATGTTTGGAGGAAGCTTTCCATTCTTTAATGATTCCGTATAAACCTCTAACAAAAGTGTGGCCAATTCTGTAGCATAGGATCTAAAAAATTCTGCGGCAAAACCATCTGGCCCCGGAGCCTTGCCAGTAGGTAGGGACTTAATTACCTCGTTAAGCTCCTCCAAGGTTATCTCAGAATCAAAAGAGTTTTTTTGCTCAGTTGTCAGTTTAGGAAGATCTAATGGTTCCACAAAGTTTCTAATATCTTCATCAGTAGATGAAGACGTGGAACTATAAAGATCAATATAGAATTCTTTAAAGGCATTATTAATATCAATGGTTGAGGTAAATATTTCACCACCAGCAGATTTCACTGAGGGAATGGTAGAAAAAGACTCTCTCTGCTTTATATATCTAGCCAAAAGATTCCCTGCTTTGTCACCCTACTCAAAGTATGACTGTCTTGCCCTGAATAACCAAAACTCCACTTTCCGCGACAAAATAGTATTATATCTATATTTCACTCGGGTCAATTCTCTGAGGCCATCAGATGACATTCGGCACTTCAGCTCTGCCTCAGCACTTTTAATATTTCCTTCCAACTCCATAAGTTCTCGTGCTTTGGATTTTTTGATGAATGAGGCATACTGTATGATCCGGCCCCTAAGAACCGCCTTAAGTGCCTCCCAAGCCACACCCACAGAGGATACTGAGGACCAGTTGGTCTCCATATAAACATTGATTTCAGTCTTTAACATTTGTTGGAAATCAGGATTTTGTAAAAGGGACACATTAAGGCGCCAACTATATGATTTCTTTTTCTCTATATGTGGCATCACCTCTAAACTCACCAGGGCGTGATCTGAGACTAAAATATTTCCAATTGAGCAATCAACAACAGATGAAATAAGGGATTTGGATATCAAAAAAAAAAAAAAAAATCTATTCTAGAATAAATCTTATGGACTGATGAAAAAAATGTATAATCCCTACCGGATGGGTTCAAAAGTCTCCAAATATCCGAAAGACCAAGATTTTTACACATCCTGTGAAGCATCAATGTTGCTCTAGGAGGTTTACATACTTTAGCTTCACTATGATCAAGGACTGAATCCATCAAAAGATTAAAGTCTCCTCCCAATATTATATCATGAGGGGTGCCAGCGGTTTGCAACATCCCTTCAAGATCTATAAAAAAGCCCTGATCATCAACGTTAGGTGCATAAATATTAGCCAAAATCAGACTTTGCCCTTGAATTTCAGCTAAAACAATAATTACTCTTCCTAATTTATCTTTAATCTGTTTGAGAAATTTGAATTGTAAATGTTTATTAATCAATATAATGACTCCCTTGCTCTTACTTGAGCCAACACTAAAGAAAACATGTCCACCCCATATCTTTTTGTTCAGCTTCCTGCAGGGAGAGATGTGTTTCTTGAAGAAACACTATATCATATTTCTTACGTTTAAGAAAAGTAATAACCTTCCATCTTTTTATGGGGTGCCCCAACCCATTTACATTCCATGTGGAGAGAGATAACCCATTCACATTAACATCTGACATATTGATATAATAAAAAGAAAAAAATTGTGTGTGAAAAACAAAATTATGAAGACCACATTCCCCATTAGTGAAACAATCAACACCCGAACATCCCCCGGAACAAAACAAACAGAAAAAAGAAAAATGTGCGCATTAACCCCGCGCACGACAGTGCCAACCGGCGACAATCCCTCTAAACTCAAAAGGTCCATGAACACACACGAGACCCCACGACAACTTTGCCATCGGATTGCTCAATTTTGCCTCACAAATTTATGAGGCAAAATTACATAACAGAAAATACTTTGTGAAATAAACCCAGTTAATAGGAAGAATGAACACAAAAAAATGTGTAGATTCATTCACAGAACTGTCTCAAGGATGTGATCTTCCACAAAACAAATTTCAGCTGATATAAAACTGTTCAGATTCCTCAGACAGACAAACGAATGTTCCATGAGTCACCTGTTATGAGTTCAGCGGATGACGTAATCATTCAAATGTCCCGTAAAAAAAAAAAAAAAACTCAAAACAAACTACAGCCAGCAGGAGGAATAAGCACGAGGAATGAACAGATTAATCCACAGCTGTTCCAAATTAGTGTTATTCAACAGAACAAGCTCCAGCCGCTAGGCGGAACCAATACAAAAAGAAACAAAACCGGCATCCCAGTTCCCCGGATGATCGAGTCAATTCACTCGGAGGCTGCATAAAAGTATATACCATGACTTACATAATCCGTCAGCTTTATAAAAGACATCCTTTGTGTGAGCATGTAAATATTTGCGGTCATCCGTAGTGTCCACTCTCAACTGGCCGGGAACTTCAATGCAAATGTAATCTTCCAACAATGCAAAAGTTTCTTTAAGGAAAAGTGTCATTCATAAAACAAGCTCCAGCCGCATGGCGGAGCCAACGCAAAAAACCCAAAATTTCACCCAGCTTCCTCAAGAGTTAAGTACAGCAAGTCAGGCCCACTCACATAAGAAACATCCAATGGTTTACTCACCCATTGATTTTATAAAAGACATTGCCAGATTTGGACATGTGAATACTTTGCGAACGTTTATCGTTTCTATTCTCAGTTTGGCAGGAAACATCAGAGCAAACGAGATCTTTTTGCTGATGTAAGAGTTTCTTACATTCCTTGAACTGATCGCGTTTCTCTCTTGTCGAACTCGCAAAGTCTGGGAACAAGAAAATACTATGGTTCTTCCAAGAAAGCTTCCCTTTGCTCCTCGCCTGGCACAACACAAGATCTTTATCGGATGATCTCAGAAATCTCAGAATCGATCTGGGCCTATCACCCTCAGCAGATCTGTGAGCTGGCACTCTGTGAGCTCGCTCGATTTCCAGCTTGTGGCCTGTTATGTCGAGCAGACTTGGGAAAAGCTCGTCCAGGAATTTCACCATATCTCTGCCCTCCTCATGCTCTGGAATTCCAACAGTTCGAACGTTATTCCTGCGGTTTCTATTTTCAAGATCTTCAAGCTTTTCAAGGGGATGTTCCAAATCAACTTTGGTCACGGGTGGATTAGCGGATAATTCCCTCTCCGAAGATTCCAGAAAATCGATTCGTTTTTCAACATCAGACACTCTTGTACCTAACTCAGAGAATTTTATTTCCATCGCCGTGATCGATCGACTTATTACATCGAGATCCTCCAAGTCAGCAAGAATCTTCGTCAACATCATCGACATGTTGGACAACTGACGCTGGATCTCCTCTCTCGCCTCGCCATCCAAATCGAGTCCCCGGTCTGTAGGCCTGTCGGGGCTTTCATCCTGAACACGTAAGTGTCTTTTAATATCTCCAGAGCCTGAGGATTTTGACTTCTTTGCCATGTTTTGCAACAAAGGACAAATGTGTAACTGGGTGTATCAAATTTCACCAGATTATAACATGAGAATAATCAAAAATTCAGCAAAGTGCACAGAGCTGGTCGCTCACACGTCTGCTCCTTGCATGGCGTCCATTTTCTCCCCGGCCACCAGCTGCATTAAGTACTTCAGTGCATCTCCTCCTCATGGACTGCACCAGATTTGCCAGTTCTTGCTGTGAGATGTTACCCCAGGCTTCCACCAAGGCACTTGCAAGTTCCCGGACATATCTGGGGGGAATGGCCCTAGCCCTCACCCTCTGATCCAACAGGTCCCAGACATGCTCAATGGGATTAAGATCCGGGCTCTTCACTGGCCATGGCAGACCACTGACATTCCTGTCTTGTAGGAAATCATGTACAGAATGAGCAGTATGGCTGGTGGCATTGTCATGCTGGAGGGTCATGTCAGGAAGAGCCTGCAGGAAGGATACCACATGAGGGAGGAGGATGTCTTCCCTGTAACGCACAGCATTGAGATTGCCAGCAATGACAACAAGCTCAGTCTGATGATACTGTGACACACCGCCCCAGACCATGACAGACTCTCCACCTCCAAATCGATCCAGATCCAGAGTACAGGCCTCGGTGTAACACTTATTCCTTCGACGATAAACATGAGTCCGACCATCACCCCTGGTGAGGCAAAACCGCGACTTGTCAGTGAAGAGCACTTTTTGCCAGTCCCGTCTGGTCCAGCGTAGGTGGGTTTGTGCCGACGTTGTTGCCGGTGATGTCTGGTAAGGACCTGCCTTACAACAGGCCTACAGGCCGTCAGTCCAGCCTCTCAGCCTATTGCGGACAGTCTGAGCACTGATGGATGGATTGTGCATTCCTGGTGTAACTCGGGCAGTTGTTGTTCCCATCCTGTACCTGTCTCGCAGGTGTGATTTTCGGATGTACCAATCCTGTGCAGTTGTTGTTACACGTGGTCTGCCACTGCGAGGACGATCAGCTGTCCTTCCTGTCTCCCTGTAGCACTGTCTTAGGCGTCTCACAGTACGGACATTGCAATTTATTGCCCTGCACACATCTGCAGTCCTCATGCCTCCATGCAGTATGCCTAAGGCACATTCACACAGATGAGCAGGGACCTGGGCATCTTTCTTTTGGTGTTTTTCAGAGTCAGTAGAAAGGTCTCTTTAGTGTCCTAAGTTTTTATAACTGCCTACCGTTTGTAAGCTGTTAGTGTCTTAACGACCATTCCACAGGTGCATTTTCATTCATTGTTTATGGTTCATTGAACAAGCATGGAAAAAGTCATGGTTACTTGTGTAACCTCTGTTCCCTGATGGAGGGAATGAGACATTCTGTTGATGTAGTGACACTAGGGGTCACTCTTGGGAGCCCGAGACACCTCTGGTCTTTGATAAACGGCCAATGAAAATTGACGAGTGGTATTTGCATGCCACTCCCCCAGACATACGGGTATAAAAGGAGCTGGTATGCAAACACTCATTCAGGTTTTATGCTGAGGAGCCAATATAAGGTCCGGCCATTTCAGCGGGTAGTTCAGCGTTGTGGCAGGAGGGACACAACGTCTCGTTCCCTCCATCAGGGAATGGAGGTTACACAAGTAACCATGATGTTCCCTATCTGTCACTCACTCGACGTTGTGTCGATGTAGTGACACTAGGGGGCCCTATACGAAATGCCACAATTGGCTGAACTGTGTTACGTGAACTGGCGGTGTGTGGTGGGCAGACTACTGTGTGCCTCATAGCCAGCACACCAGGTCAACACGTAACCTCCCCCAACATATTTATGAGTGTTGAACGGCCCTTTTTGGGGACAAGTGGACTACCCAAAAGATAGAAACAGGCTTAACCCAGTCGTGGCCTCTTTTCCCCTTCTTTTTTTCCACTCTCTAAAAAAGAGTCTTCAAGGAGAGTGCCTTAAGCTCGGCTGACTGCAAAGGCTCAAAGGGGGCTCTCTGTAGACCCTGAAGAAATACAGAGAGGTCCGATGAGGGAACGAGGCGCGGTCTGGAGGGATTCAACCTCCTGCTGCCTCTTAGGAACCTGATGATCAGGTCGTGCTTCCCTAAGGACTTACCGTCGACTGCGTCGTGGTGTGCTGCTATGACGGCAACATATACCTTCGAGGTGGAAGGGGACAGCCTCCCTTCCAACCTCTCCTGCAGCAAGGAAAGCACTGATCTGACTGCGATACTCTGTGGGTCTTCCTGACGGGAAGAACACCACTTAGCAAACAGACGCCACTTAAAGGCATACGGGTGCCTCGTAGAGGGGGCCCTAGCCTGAATGATCGTGTCTACCACCGCTTAGGTCTTCCGCATCCCGTCCAGGGGCCAGACATGGAGATTCCAGAGGTCTGGGCGCGGGTGCCAGATGGTGCCCTGTCCCTGAGAAAGAAGGTCCTTCCTCAGGGGAATTCGACAGGGGGGAGCTGTCTCAAGGAGCGTGAGGTCTGAGCACCACATCTGGGTGGGCCAGTAGGGTGCTACCAGGACGACCTGCTCCTCGTCCTCCCTGACCTTGCACAGGGTCTGTGCAAGCAGGCTCACTGGGGGAAATGCATATTTGCGCATGCCAGGGGGCCAGCTGTGTGCCAGTGCGTCTATGTCAAGGGGGGCATCGGTCAGGGCGTACCAGAGCGGGCAGTGGGGAGGATTCTTGGGAGGCAAACAGGTGCATTTGTGCCTGTCGAATCAAAACCACATCAGCTGGACCACCTGAGGGTGGAGTCTCCACTCTCCCCTGAGGGTAACCTGTCGTGACAGCGCATCCGCTGTAGTGTTGAGGTTGCCTGGGATGTGAGTGGCTTGCAGCAAATTGAAGTGCTGCTGACTCCAGAGGAGGAGACGGCGGGCGAGTTGTGACATACAATGAGATCGCAGACCGCCTTGGTGGTTGACATATGCTACCGTCATCATGCTGTCTGTCTGAACTAACACGTGCTTGCCCTGGATCAATGGCCGAAACCTCCGCAGGGCAAGCAGAATTGCCAGCAACTCAAGGCAGTTGATGTGCCAATGCAGTCAAGGACCCGTTCGGAGGCCGGCGGCTGCGTGCCCATTGAAAACAGTGCCCCAGCCCATTTTGGAGGCGTCTGTCGTGACCACGACGCGCCTAGTGACCAG